>NW_026870904.1:0-300000 GCF_033118175.1 Dama dama
TTTGACACCTTTTGAAGCTCTGCATATATTTCACACCTTTTCAGGCTCTTCATGTTTTCAACACCGCTTCATGCTCCTCCTATTTTTCAGACCGTTTCATGCTCCTCATATTTTTGATACCTTTTGAAGCTCTTCATATATTTCACATCTTTTCATGCTCTTCATGTTTTCAACACCACTTCATGCTCCTCCTAATTTGCAGACCGTTTCATGCTCCTCATATTTAACACGTTTTGAAGCTCTTCAGTTATTTCACACCTTTTCAGGCTCTTCATGTTTTTAAAAGCGCTTCATGCTCCTCCTATTTTTCAGTCGTTTCATGCTTCTCATATTTTGACACCTTTTGAAGCTCTTCATATGTTTCACACCTTTTCAGGTGCTTCATCTTTTCAAAACCGTTTCTTGCTCATCCTATTTTTCAAGCTGTTTCATGCACCTCATATATTTGACACCTTTTGAAGCTCTTCATATTTTTCACACCTTTTCACGCTCCTAATGTTTTTCAACACCGCTTCATGATCCTCCTATTTTTCAGACAGTTTCATGCTCCTCATGTATTTCACACCTTTTGAAGCTCTTCATATTTTTCACAACTTTTCAGGCTCTTCATGTTTTTGAACACCGCTTCATGCTCCTCCTATTTTCCAGACCGTTTCATGCTCCACATATTTTTAACACCTTTAGAAGCTCTTCATGTTTTTCACACCTTTTCAGGCTCTTCATGTTTTTCAACACCGCTTCATGCTCCTCCTATTTTTCAGCCCGTTTTATGCTCCTCATATTTTTGAAACCCTTGAAGCTCTTCATATTTTACACACCTTTTCAGGGTCTTCATGTTATCAACACCGCTTCTTGCTCCTCCTATTTTTCACATCGTTTTATGATCCTCATGTTTTTGACACATTTTGAAGCTCTTCATATTTTTCACACCTTTTCATGCTCTTCATAGTGTTGAACACCGCTTCATGCTCCTCCTATTTTTTAGACCGATTCATGCTCCTCATATTTTTGAAACCTTTTGAAGCTCTTCATAATTTTCACACCTTTTCAGGCTCTTCATGTTTTTAAACAGCGCTTCATGCTCCTCCTATTTTTCACTCGTTTCATGCTTTTCATATTTTTGACACCTTCTGAAGCTCTTCATATGTTTCACACCTTTTCAGGCTCTTCATGTTTTTGAACACTGCTTCATGATCCTCCTACTTTTCAGACCGTTTCATGCTCCTCATATTTTTGACACCTTTTGAAGCTCTTCATACTTTTCACACCTTTTCAGGCTGTTCATGTTTTTCAAGACCGCTTCATGCTCCTCCTGTTTTTCAGACCGTTTACTGCTCCTCATATTTTTCACACCTTTTGAAGCTCTTCATATATTTCAAACCTTTTCAGGCTCTTCATATTTCTCAACACCGCTTCATTCTCCTCCTATTTTTCAGACCGTTTCATGCACCTCATATTTTTTACACCTATTGAAACTCTTCATATTTTTCACACCTTTTCAGGCTCTTCATGTTTTTGACCACCGCTTCATGCTCCTCCTATTTTTCAGACAGTTTCATTCTCCTCATCTTTTTGACACCTTTGAAGCTCTTCATATATTTCACACCTTTTCAGGCTCTTCATGTTTATCAACACCTCTTCATGCTCCTCCTATTTTTCGGTCGTTTCATGCTTCTCATATTTTTGACACTTTTTGAAGCTCTTCATAATTTTCACACCTTTTCATTCTATTCATCTTTTTCAAAACCGTTTCATGCTTATCCAATTTTTCAGGCTGTTTCATGCTTCTCATATTTTTGACACCTTTTGAAGCTCTTCATATTTTCCACACCTTTTCATGCCCTACTTCTTTTAAAAAACCATTTCATGCTCATCCTAATTTTCAGACTGTTTCATGTTCCTCATATGTTTGACACCTTTTGAAGCTCTTCATATTATTCAAACCTTTTCAGGCTCTTCTTATTTTTGACCACCGCTTCATGCTCCTCCTATTTTTCAGACCGTTTCATGCTCCTCATATATTTTACACCTTTTGAAGCTCTTCATATTTTGCACTCCTTTTCAGGCTCTTCATGTTTTTGAAGACAGTTTCATACTCCTACTATTTTTCAGACTGTTTCATGCTCCTCATATTTTTGACACCTTTTGAAGCTCTTCATATTTTGCACTCCTTTTCAGGCTCTTCATGTTTTTTAAGACAGTTTCATACTCCTACTATTTTTCAGGCTGTTTCATGCTCCTCATATTTTTGACACCTTTTGAAGCTCTTCAGATTCTTCACACCTTTTCAGGCTCCTCATGTTTTTCAACATTACTTCATGCTCCTCCTATTTTTCAGACCGTTTTATGCTCCTCATATTTTGACAAATTTTAAAGCTCTTCATATTTTTCACATCTTTTCAGTCTCTTCATGTTTTTGACCACCGCTTCATGCTCCTCCTATTTTTCAGACCGTTTCATGCTCCTCATATATTTTTCAACTTTTGAAGCTCTTCATATTTTTCACACCTTTTCAGGCTCTTCATGTTTTTACACTCCGTTTCATGCCCCTCCTATTTTTCAGACTGTTTCATGCTCCTCATATTTTTGACACCTTTTGCAGCTCTTCATATATTTCACACGTTTTCATGCTCTTCATGTTTTTCAACACCGTTTTATGCTCCTCATATTTTTCAGACCGTTTCATGCTCCTCATATTTAACACGTTTTGAAGCTCTTCAGTTATTTCACACCTTTTCAGGCTCTTCATGTTTTTAAAAGCGCTTCATGCTCCTCCTATTTTTCAGTCGTTTCATGCTTCTCATATTTTTGACACCTTTTGAAGCTCTTCATAAGTTTCACACCTTTTCAGGCGCTTCATCTTTTCAAAACAGTTTCATGCTCATCCTATTTTTCAAGCTGTTTCATGCACCTCATATATTTGACACCTTTTGAAGCTCTTCATATTTTTCACACCTTTTCATGCTCCTAATGTTTTTCAACACCGCTTCATGATCCTCCTATTTTTCAGACCGTTTCATGCTCCTCATGTATTTCACACCTTTTGAAGCTCTTCATATTTTTCACACCTTTTCAGCTCTTCATGTTTTTGAACACCGCTTCATGCTCCTCCTATTTTCCAGACCGTTTCATGCTCCTCATATTTTTGACACCTTTAGAAGCTCTTCATGTTTTTCACACCTTTTCAGGCTCTTCATGTTTTTCAACACCGCTTCATGCTCCTCCTATTTTTCAGCCCGTTTTCTGCTCCTCATATTTTTGAAACCCTTGAAGCTCTTCATATTTTACACACCTTTTCAGGGTCTTAATGTTATCAACACCGCTTCTTGCTCCTCCTATTTTTCACATCGTTTTATGATCCTCATGTTTTTGACACATTTTGAAGCTCTTCATATTTTTCACACCTTTTCATGCTCTTCATAGTGTTGAACACCGCTTCATGCTCCTCCTATTTTTTAGACCGATTCATGCTCCTCATATTTTTGAAACCTTTTGAAGCTCTTCATATTTTTCACACATTCTCAAGCTCTTCTTTTTTTTGAACGCCGCTTCATGCTCCTCCTATTTTTGAGACAGTTTCATGCTCCTCATATATTTCACACCTTTTGAAGCTCTTCATATTTTTCACACCTTTTCAGGCTCTTCATGTTTTGGAGCACACCTTCATGCTCCTCCCATTTTTCTGACCGTTTCATGCTCCTCATGTATTTCACACCATTTGAAGCACTTCATATTTTTCACACCTTTTCAGTCTCTTCATGTTTTTCAACACCACTTCATGTTCCTCCTTTTATTCAGACCGTTTCATGCTCATCTCATTTTTGACACCTTTTGAAGTTCTTCATATTTTTCGCACCATTTGAAGCTCTTCATATTTTTCACACCTTTTCAGGATCTTCATGTTTTAGAATACCGCTTCATGCTCCTCCTATTTTTCAGACCTTTTCATGCTCCTCATATTTTTCAAATCTTTTGAAGCTCTTCATATTTTTCGCACCTTTCCAGGCTCTTCATGTTTTTGAACACCGCTTCATGCTTCTGCTATTTTACAGACCGTTTCATTTCCTCATGTATTTCAAACCTTTTGAAGCTCTTCCTATTTTTCAAAACTTTTCAGGCTCTTCATGTTTTTCAACACCGTTTCATGCTCCTCCTATTTTTCAGACTGTTTCATGCTCCTCATATTTTGACACCTTTTGAAGCTCTTCATATTTTTCACAGCTCTTCAGGCCCTTCATGTTTTCAACACCCCTTCATCCTCCTCCTATTTTTCAGACCTTTTCATGCTCATCTCATTTTTGACACCTTTTGAAGCTCTGCATATATTTCACACCTTTTCAGGCTCTTCATGTTTTCAACACCGCTTCATGCTCCTCCTATTTTTCAGACCGTTTCATGCTCCTCATATTTTTGATACCTTTAGAAGCTCTTCATGTTTTTCACACCTTTTCAGGCTCTTCATGTTTTTCAACACCGCTTCATGCTCCTCCTATTTTTCAGCCCGTTTTATGCTCCTCATATTTTTGAAACCCTTGAAGCTCTTCATATTTTACACACCTTTTCAGGGTCTTAATGTTATCAACACCGCTTCTTGCTCCTCCTATTTTTCACATCGTTTTATGATCCTCATGTTTTTGACACATTTTGAAGCTCTTCATATTTTTCACACCTTTTCATGCTCTTCATAGTGTTGAACACCGCTTCATGCTCCTCCTATTTTTTAGACCGATTCATGCTCCTCATATTTTTGAAACCTTTTGAAGCTCTTCATAATTTTCACACCTTTTCAGGCTCTTCATGTTTTTAAACAGCGCTTCATGCTCCTCCTATTTTTCACTCGTTTCATGCTTTTCATATTTTTGACACCTTCTGAAGCTCTTCATATGTTTCACACCTTTTCAGGCTCTTCATGTTTTTGAACACTGCTTCATGATCCTCCTACTTTTCAGACCGTTTCATGCTCCTCATATTTTTGACACCTTTTGAAGCTCTTCATACTTTTCACACCTTTTCAGGCTGTTCATGTTTTTCAAGACCGCTTCATGCTCCTCCTATTTTTCAGACCGTTTACTGCTCCTCATATTTTTCACACCTTTTGAAGCTCTTCATATATTTCAAACCTTTTCAGGCTCTTCATATTTCTCAACACCGCTTCATTCTCCTCCTATTTTTCAGACCGTTTCATGCACCTCATATTTTTTACACCTATTGAAACTCTTCATATTTTTCACACCTTTTCAGGCTCTTCATGTTTTTGACCACCGCTTCATGCTCCTCCTATTTTTCAGACAGTTTCATTCTCCTCATCTTTTTGACACCTTTGAAGCTCTTCATATATTTCACACCTTTTCAGGCTCTTCATGTTTATCAACACCTCTTCATGCTCCTCCTATTTTTCGGTCGTTTCATGCTTCTCATATTTTTGACACTTTTTGAAGCTCTTCATAATTTTCACACCTTTTCATTCTATTCATCTTTTTCAAAACCGTTTCATGCTTATCCAATTTTTCAGGCTGTTTCATGCTTCTCATATTTTTGACACCTTTTGAAGCTCTTCATATTTTTCACACCTTTTCATGCCCTACTTCTTTTAAAAAACCGTTTCATGCTCATCCTATTTTTCAGACTGTTTCATGTTCCTCATATGTTTGACACCTTTTGAAGCTCTTCATATTATTCAAACCTTTTCAGGCTCTTCTTATTTTTGACCACCGCTTCATGCTCCTCCTATTTTTCAGACCGTTTCATGCTCCTCATATATTTTACACCTTTTGAAGCTCTTCATATTTTGCACTCCTTTTCAGGCTCTTCATGTTTTTAAACACAGTTTCATACTCCTACTATTTTTCAGACTGTTTCATCCTCCTCATATTTTTGACACCTTTTGAAGCTGTTCAGATTCTTCACACCTTTTCAGGCTCTTCATGTTTTTCAACACCGCTTCATGCCCCTCCAAGTTTTCAAACCGTTTCATGCTCCTCATATATTTTAAACCTTTTGAAGCTCTTCATATTTTGCACTCCTTTTCAGGCTCTTCATGTTTTTGAACACAGTTTCATACTCCTACTATTTTTCAGACTGTTTCATGCTCCTCATATTTTTGACAGCTTTTGCAGCTCTTCATATATTTCACACCTTTTCATGCTTTTCATGTTTTTCAACACCGTTTTATGCTCCTCATATTTTTCAGACTGTTTCATGCACCTCATATAATTGACACATTTTGAAGCTCTTCATATTTTTCACGCCTTTTCAGGCTCTTCATGTTTTTCAACACCCCTTCAGGCTCCTCCTAATTTCCAGACCGTTTCATGCTCCTCAAATTTTGTACACATTTTGAAGCTCTTCATATTTTTCACACCTTTTCATGCTTTTCATCTTTTAAAAAACCGTTTCATGCTCATCCTATTTTTCAGACTGTTTCATGCTCCTCATATGTTTGACACCTTTTGAAGCTCTTCATATTTTTCACACCTTTTCAGGCTCTTCATGTTTTTGAGATCAGCTTCACGCTCCTCCTATTTTTCAGACCGTTTCATGCTCCTCAAATTTTTTACACATTTTGAAGCTCTTCATATTTTTCACACCTTTTCATGCTCTTCATCTTTTAAAAAACCGTTTCATGCTCATCCTATTTTTCAGACCGTTTCATGCTCCTCATATGTTTGACCCCTTTTGAAGCTCTTCATATTTTTCACACTTTTTCATGCTCTTCATGTTTTTGAGAACCGCTTCATGCTCCTCCTATTTTTCCGACCGTTTCATGCTCCTCATAATTTTGACACCTTATTAAGCTCTTCAGATTTTTCACAGTTTTTCCGGCTCTTCATGTGTTTCAACACTGCTTCATTCTCCTCCTATTTTTGAGACCGTTTCATTCTCCTCATATTTTTGACACCTTTGAAGCTCTTCATATATTTCAAACCTTTTACGGCTCTTCATGTTTTTCAACACCGCTATATGCTCCTCCTATTTTTCAGACCGTTTTATGCTCCTCATAATTTTAACACCCTTGAAGCTCTTCATATTTTTCACACCTTTTCAGGCTCTTCATGTTTTTCAACATCGCTTCATGCTCCTCCTATTTTTCACATCGGTTTATGATCCTCATATTTTTGACACATTATGAAGCTCTTCATATTTTTCACACCTTTTCAGGCTCTTCATGTTTTTGAACACCGCTTCATGCTCCTCCTATTTTTCAGACCGATTCATGCTCCTCATATTTTTGAAACATTTTGAAGCTTTTCATATTTTTCACACCTTTTCAGGGTTTCATGTTTTGAACACCGCTTCATGCTCCTCCTATTTTTCAGACCGTTTTATGCTCCTCATATATTTGACACCTTTTGAAGCTCTTCGTATATTTCACACCTTTTCAGGCTCTTCATGTTGTTTAACACCGCTTTTTGCTCCTCTATTTTTCAGATAGTTTCATATTCCTCCTATTGTTCAGACCGTTTCATGCACCTCATATTTTTCACACCTTTTGAAGCTCTTCATATTTTTCACACCTTTTCATGCTCTTCATGTTTTTGAACACCGCTTCATGCTCCTGCTATTTTTTAGACCGTTTCATGCTCCACATATTTTTGACACCTTTTGAAGCTCTTTATATTTTTCACATCTTTTCAGGCTCTTCATGTTTTTCAACACCGCTTCATGCTCCTACTATTTTTCAGTCGTTTCATGCTCCTCATATTTTGACACCTTTTGAAGCTCTTCATATTTTTGACACCTTTTCAGGCTCTTCATGTTTTTGAAAACCGCTTCATGTTCCTCCTATTTTTCAGACTGTTTCATGCACCTCATATTATTGACACCTTTTGAAGCTCTTCATATTTTTCACACCTTTTCAGTCTTTTCATGTTTTTGAAGACCGCTTCATGCTCCTCCTATTTTTCAGACCGTTTCATGCTCATCTCATTTTTGACAATTTTTGAAGCTTTTCATATTTTTCACACCTTTTGAAGCTCTTCATATTTTTCACATTTATGAAGCTCTTCTTATTTTGCACACGATTTCAGACTCTTCATGTTTTTCAACACTGCTTCATGCTCCTCCTATTTTTCAGAACGTTATATACTCCTCATATTTTTGACACCTTTAGAAGCTCTTCATATTTTTCACAGCTTTTCAGGCTCTTCATGTTTTTCCACACCACTTCATGCTCCTCCTTTTGTGCAGACCGTTTCATGCTCCTCATGTATTTCACGCCTTTTGAAGCTCTTCATATTTTTCACACCTTTTCAGGCTCTTCATGTTTTTCCACACCACTTCATGTTCCTCCTTTTTTGCAGACCGTTTCATTCTCCTCATGTATTTCACGCCTTTTGAAGCTCTTCATATATTTCCTAACTTTTCCGGCTCTTCATGTTTTTGAACACACATTCATGCTCCTCCTATTTTTCAGACCGTTTCATGCTCCTCATATTTTTGACACCTTTTGAAGCTCTTCATATTTTTCCACAACTTTTGAAGCTCTTCATATTTTTCACGCGTTTTCAGGCTCTTCATGTTTTTCAACACCCCTTCTTGATCCTCCTATTATTCAGACCGTTTCATGCTCCTCATATTTTTGACACCTTTTGAAGCTCTTCATATTTTTCACACCAATTCAGGCTCTTCATGTTTTTGAACACCACTTCATGCTCCTCCTATTTCAGACCGTTCATGCTCCTCATAATTTTGACACCTTTTGAAGCTCTTCATATTTTTCACACCTCTTCAGGCTCTTCATGTTTTTGAACACCGCTTCATGCTCCTCCTATTTCAGACCGTTTCATGCTCCTCATAATTTTGACACGTTTTGAAGCTCTTCATATTTTTGACACCTTTTCAGGCTCTTCTTGTTTTTGAACACTGATTCATGCTCCTCCTATTTTTAAGACCGTTTCATGCTCCTCATAATTTTGACACCTTTTGAAGCTTTTCATACTTTTCACACCTTTTCAGGCTCTTCATGTTTTTCAACACCACTTCATGCTCCTCCTTTTCTGCAGACCGTTTCATGCTCCTCATGTTTTTGACACCTTTTGAAGCTCTTCATATTTCTCACACCTTTTAAGGCTCTTCATATTTTTCAACCCCGCTTCATGCTCCTCCTATTTTAGACCGTTTAATGCTCCTCATATTTTTGACACATTTTGAAGCTCTTCATATTTTTCACACCTTTTCAGGCTCTTCATATTTTTGAACACCGCTTCATGCTCCTCCTATTTTTCAGACCGTTTCATGCTCACCTCATTTTTGACACCTTTTGAAGCTCCTCATATTTCTCACACCTTTTCAGGCTCCTCATGTTTTTCATCACCGTTTCATGCTCCTCCTATTTTTCAGACCGTTTCATGCTCCTCATATTTTTGAAACCTTTTGAAGCTCTTCATATTTCTCACACCTTTTCAGGATCTTCATTTTTTTGAACACCATTTCATGTTCCTCCTATTTTTCAGACCGTTTCATGCTCCTCATATTTTTGACACCTTTTGAAGCTCTTCATATTTTTCACAACTTTTCCGGCTCTTCATGATTTTCAACACCGCATCAGGCTCCTCCTATTTTTCAGACCGTTTCATTCTCATCTCATTTTTGACACCTTTTGAAGCTCTTCATATTTTTCACACCTTTTGAAGCTCTTCATAATTTTCACACGTTTTCAGGCTCTTCATGTTTTTCAACATCGCTTCATGATTCTCCAATTTTTCAGACCGTTTCATGCTCCTCATATTTTTGACACCTTTTGAAGCTCTTCATATTTTTCTCACCTTTTCAGGCTCTTCATGTTTTTGAACACCGCTTCATGCTCCTCCTATTTTTAAACCGTTTCATGCTCCTCATATTTTTGACACCTTTTGAAGCTCTTCATATTTTTCACACATTCTCAAGCTCTTCTTGTTTTTGAACGCCGCTTCATGCTCCTCCTATTTTTGAGACAGTTTCATGCTCCTCATATTTTTGACACCTTTTGAAGCTTTTCATATATTTCACAACTTTTCAGGCTCTTCATTTTCTTCAACACCACTTCATGCCACTCTTTTTTTTCAGACCGTTTCATTCTCATCTAATTTTTGACACCTTTTGAAGCTCTTCATATTTTTCACACCTTTTGATGCTCTTCATATTTTTCACACATTTTCAGGCTCTTCATGTTTTGAACACCATTTCATGCTCCTCCTATTTTGCAGACCGTTTCATTCTCCTCATATTTTTGACACCTTTTGAAGCTCTTCATGTATTTCACACCTTTTCAGTCTTTTCATTTTTTCAACACCACTTCATGCTCCTCCTATTTTTCAGACAGTTTCATGCTCCTCATATTTTTGACACCTTTTGAAGCTCCTCATATTTTTGACACCTTTTGAAGCTCTTCATAAATTTCACACCTTTTCAGGCTCTTCATGTTTTTCAACACCACTTCATCCTCCAAATATTTTTCAGACGGCTTCATGCTCATCTCATTTTTGACACCTTTTGAAGCTCTTCATATTTTTGACACCTTTTGAAGCTCTTCATATTTCTCACACTTTTTCAGGCTCTTCATGTTTTTCAACACCGCTTCATGCTCCTGAAATTTTTCACACCGTTTCATGCTCCTCAAATTTTTGACACCTTTTAAAGCTCTTCATATATTTCACACCTTTTCAGGCTCGTCATTTTTTTGAACACCACTTCATGCTCCTCCTATTTTTCAGATAGTTTCATGCTCCTCATATTTTTGACACCTTTTGAAGCTCCTCATATTTTTGACACCTTTTGAAGCTCTTCATAAATTTCACACCTTTTCAGGCTCTTCATGTTTTTCAACACCACTTCATCCTCCAAATATTTTTCAGACGGCTTCATGCTCATCTCATTTTTGACACCTTTTGAAGCTCTTCATATTTTTGACACCTTTTGAAGCTCTTCAAATTTCTCACGCGATGTCAGGCTCTTCATGTTTTTCAACACCACTTCATGTTCCTCCTATTTTTCAGACCGCTTCATGCTCCTCATATTTTTGACACCTTTTGAATCTCTTCATATTTTTCACACCTTTTCAGGCTCTTCATGTTTTTGATCACCGTTTCATGCCACTCCTATTTTTCAGACCGCTTCATGCTCCTCATATTTTTGACACCCTTTGAAGCTCTTCATATATTTCACAGATTTTCAGGCTCTTCATGTTTTTCAACACAGCTTCATGCTCCTCCTAATTTTAAGACCGTTTCATACTCCTCATGAATTTCATACCTTTTGAAGATCTTCATATTTTTCACACCTTTTCAGGCTTTCATGTTTTTGAACACCACTTCATACTCCTCCTATTTTTCTGAATGTTTCATTCTCCTCATATTTTTCAGACCGTTTCATGCTCCTCATATATTTCACACCTTTTGAATCTCTTCACGTTTTCACACCTTTTGAATCTCTTCATATTTTTCACACCTTTTCAGGCTCCTCATGTTTTGAACAAGGCTTCATGCTCCTCCTATATTTCAGACCGTGTCATGCTCCTCATATTTTTGACACCTTTTTAAGGTCTTCATATTTTTCACACCTTTTCAGTCTCTTCAAGTTTTTGAACACTGGAACATGCTCCGCCTATTTTTCACACCTTTTGAAGCTCTTCAAATTTTTCGCAACTTTTCAGGCTCTTCATGTTGTCAACACCGTTTCATGCTCCTCCTATTTTTCAGACCGTTTCATGCTCCTCATATTTTTTTCACACCTTTTGAAGCTCTTCATATATTTCACACCTTTTCAGGCTCTTCATGTTTTTGAACACCGCTTCATGCTCCTCCTATTTTTCAGACCGTTTCATGCTCCTCATATTTTTGACACCTTTTGAAGCTCTTCATATTTTTCACATATTTTCAGGCTCCTCATGTTTTTGAACACCGCATCATGCTCCTCCTATTTTCAGACCGTTTCATGCTCCTGATGTATTTCACACCTTTTGAAGCTCTTCACATTGTTCACACCTTTTCAGCCTCTTCATGTTTCTGAACACTGTTTCAAGCTGTTCCTAATTTTCAGACCGTTTCATGTTCCTCATATTTTTGACACCTTTTGAAGCTCTTCATATATTTCACACCTTTTCAGGCTCTTCATGTTTTTCAACACCACTTCCTCCTCCTCCTATTTTTCAGACCGCTTCATGCTCCTCTCATTTTTGACACCTTTTGAAGCTCTTCATATTTTTTACAACTTTTGAGGCTCTTCATATTTCTCACACGTTTTCAAGCTCTTCATGTTTTTCAACACCGCTTCATGCTCCTCCTCTTTTTCAGACCGTTTAATGCTCATCTCATTTTTGACACCTTTTGAAGGATTTCATATTTTTCACACCTTTTGAAGCTCTTCATATTTTAACAACTTTTCAGGCTTTTCATGTTTTTGAACACCGTTTCATGCTCCTGCATATTTCAGACCGATTCTTGCTGCTCATATGTTTGACACGTTTTGAAGCTCTTCAAATTTTTCACACCTTTTCTGGCTCTTCATGTTTTTCAACACCACTTCATGCTCCTCCTGTTTTTCAGACCTTTTGAAGCTCTTCATATTTTTCACAACTTTTCAGGCTCTTCATATTTTTGAACACCGTTTCAAGCTCCTCATATTTTTCAGAGCGTTTCATGCTTCTCATATTTTTGACACCTTTTGAAGCTCTTCATATTTTTCACACGTTTTCAGGCTCTTCATGGTTTTCAACACCGTTTCATACTCCTCCTATTTTTTAGACCGTTTCATGCTCCTCATTTATTTCACACCTTTTGAAGCTCTTCATATTTTTCAAGCCTTTTCAGGCTCTTCATGTTTTTGAACACCGCTTCATGCTCCTCCTATTTTTCAAACCGTTTCATGATCCTGATGTATTTCAAACCTTTGAAACTGTTCATATTTTTCACACCTTTTGAAGCTCTTCAAATTTTTCACAACTTTTCAGGCCTTTCATGTTTTCAACACAGTTTCAGGCTCCGCCTATTTTTCAGACCGTTTCATGCTCCTCATATTTTTGACACCTTTTGAAGGTCTTCATATTTTTCACACCTTTTCAGGCTCTTCATTTTTTGAACACCGTTTCATGCTCCTCCTATTTTTCAGACTGTTTCATGCTCCTCTTATTTTTCACACCTTTTGAAGCTCTTCATATTTTTGCCACCTTTTCAGGCTCTTCATGTTTTTCAATACAGTTTCATGCTCCTCCTATTGTTCAAACCGTTTCAAGCTTCTCATATTTTTGACACCTTTTGAAGCTCATCATATTTTTCACACCTTTTCATGCTCTTCATGTTTTTCAACACCGTTACATGATTCTCCTATTTTTCAGACTGTTTCATGCTCCTCATATTTTTGACCCTTTTTGAAGCTCTTCATGTTTTTCACACCATTTCGGATCTTCATGATTTTCAACACCGCTTCATACTCCTCCTATTTTTCAGACCGTATCATGCTCCTCATATTTTTGACACGTTTTGAAGCTCTTCATATAATTCACACTTTTTCAGGCTCTTCAAGTTTTTCAACACCGTTTCATGCTCTTCCTATTTTTCAGACTATTTCATGCTCCTCATATATTTGACACCTTTTGAAGCTCTTCATATTTTTCACACCTTTTCAGGCTCTTCATGTTTTTGTACACCGTTTCATGCTCCTCCTATTTTTCAGAAGTTTCATTCTCCTCATATTTTTCACACATTTTGAAGCTCTTCATATTTTTGACACCTTTTGAAGCTCTTCATATATTTCACACCTTTTCAGGCTCTTTATGTTTTTGAACACCGCTTCATGCTCCTCCTATTTTTCAGACCATTTCATGCTCCTCCTATTTTTCAGACCATTTCATGCTCCTCATATTTTTGACACCTTTTGAAGCTCTTCATATTTTTCACACCTTTTCAGGCTCTTCATGTTTTTGAACACGGTTTCCTGCTTCTCCTATTTTTCACAGTTTCATCCTCCTCATATTTTTGACATGTTTTGAAACTCTTCATATTTTTCACACCTTTTCAGGCGCTTCAGGGTTTCAACACCGTTTCATGCTCCTCCTATTTTTCAGACCGTTTCGTGCTCCTCATATTTTTGACACTTTTTGAAGCTCTTCATATTTTCCACAACTTTTAATGCTCTTCATCTTTTTCAACACCACTTCATGCTCCTCATATTTTTGACACCTTTTGAAGCTCTTCATGTATTTCACACCTTTTCAGGCTCTTCATGTTTTTGAACACCACTTCATGCTTCTCCAATTTTTCACACAGTTTCATGCTCCTCATATTTTTGACACCTTTTGAAGCTGTTCATGTGTTTCACACCTATTCAGGCTCTTCATGTTTTTTAATACCGTTACATGATTCTCCTATTTTTCAGACTGTTTCATGCTCCTCATATTTTTGACACCTTTTGAAGCTCTTCATGTTTTTCACACCATTTAAAATCTTCATGATTTTCAACACCGCTTCATACTGCTCCTATGTTTCAGACCGTTTCATGCTCCGCATATTTTTGACACCTTTTGAAGCTCTTCATATTTTTCACACCTTTTCAGGCTATTCATGTTTCTGAACACCATTTCATGCTCCTCATATTTTTGACATGTTTTGAACCTCTTCATATTTTTCACACCTTTTCAGGCGCTTCCGGTTTTCAACACCGTTTCATGCTCCTCCTATGTATCAGACCGTTTCATGCTCCTCATATTTTTGATACCTTTTGAAGCTCTTCATATTTTTCACATCTTTTCAGGCTCTTCATGTTTTGGAACACCGCTTCATGCTTCTCCTATATTTCACACTGTTTCATAATCTTCATATTTTTGACACCTTTTGAAGCTCTTCGTATTTTTCACACCTTTTCAGGCTCTTCATGTTTATGAACAAAGCATCATGCTCCTCCTATTTTTCAGACCGTTTCATGTTCCTCATATTGTTGACACTTTTTGAAACTCTTCATATTTTTCACACCTTTTCATACTCTTAATGATTTTCAACACCGTTTCATGCTCCTCCTATTTTTCCGAACGTTTCATGCTCCTCATATTTTTGACACCTTTTGAAGCTCTTCATATTTTTCACACCTTTTGAAGCTCTTCATATTTTTCACACCTTTTCAGGCTCTTCATGTTTTTCAACACCTTTTCATGCTCCTCCAATTTTTCAGAACGTTTCCTGCTCATCATATTTTTGACACCTTTTGAAGCTCTTCATATTTTTCACACCTTTTCAGGTTCTTCATGTTTTTGAACACCGTTTCATGCTCCTCCTATTTTTCAGACTGTTTCATGCTCCTCATATTTTTCACACCTTTTGAAGCTCTTCATATTTTTCACACCTTTTCAGGCTCTTCATGTTTTTCAACACAGTTTCATGCTCCTCCTATTTTTCAAACCGTTTCAAGCTTCTCATATTTTTAACACCTTTTGAAGCTCTTCATATTTTTCACACCTTTTCAGGCTCTTCTTGTTGTTGAACACGGTTTCATGCTTCTCCTATGTTTCAGACCGTTTCATGCTCCTCATATTTTTGACACCTTTTGAAGCTCTTCATATTTTTGACACCTTTTCAGGCTCTTCATGTTGTTGAACACGGTTTCATGCTTCTCCTATGTTTCAGACCGTTTCATGCTCCTCATATTTTTGACACCTTTTGAAACTCTTCATATTTTTCACACCTTTTCAGGCTCTTCATGTTTTGAACAAAACTTCATGCTCCTCCTATTTTTCAGACAGTTTCATTTTCCTCATATTTTTGACACCTTTTTAAGCTCTTCATATATTTCACACCTTTTCAGGCTCTTTATGTTTTTGAACACCGTTTCATGCTCCTCCTATTTGTCTAACCGTTTCATGCTCCTCATATTTTTGACACCTTTTGAAGCTCTTCATATATTTCACAGCTTTTCAGTCTCTTCATGGTTTTGAACAGCGTTTCATGCTCCTCCTATTTTTCAGACCGTTACATGCTCCTCATATTTTTCACTCCTTTTGAGGCTCTGCATATTGTTCACACCTTTTCAGGATCTACATGTTTTTCAACACCGGTTCATTCTCCTCCTATATTTGAGACCGTTTCAAGCTCCTCATATTTTTGACACCTTTTGAAGCTCTTCATATATTTCTCACATTTTCAGTCTCTTCATGGTTTTGAACACCGTTTCATGCTCCTCATATATTTTAAAGCTTTTGAATCTCTTCATATTTTTCACACCTTTTCAAGCTGTTCATGTTTTTCAATACCGCTTCATGATCCTCCAATTTTTCAGACCGTTTCATGCTCCTCAAGTATTTCACACCTTTTGAAGCTCTTCATATTTTTCACACCTTTTCAGGCTCTTCATGTTTTTCAACACCACTTCATGGTACTCCTATTTTTCAGACCGTTTCATGCTCCTCATATTTTTCACACCTTTTGAAACTCTTCATATTTTTCACACCTTTTCAGGGTCTTCATGTTTTTGAACACCGTTTTATGCTGCTCCTAATTTTCAGACCATTTCATGCTCCTCATACATTTTAAAGCTTTTGAAACTCTTCATATTTTTCACACCTTTTCAGGCTCTTCATATTTTTGAACACCGCTTCATGCTCCTCCGATTTTTCAGACCGTTTCATGCTTCTCATGTATTTCACACCTTTTGAAGCTCTTCATATTTTTCACACCTTTTCAGGCTCTTCATGTTTTTGAACAACGCTTCAGGCTCCTCCTATTTTTCAGACCGTTTCATTCTCCTCATATTTTTCACACCTTTTGAAGCTCTTCCTTTATTTCACACCTTTTCAGGCTCTTCATGTTTTTCAACAATGCTTCATGCTCCTCCTATTTTTCACACCGTTTAATACTCCTCATGTATTTCACACCTCTTGAAGCTCTTCATATTTTTCACATCTTTTCAGGCTCTTCATGTTTTTGAACAAGGTTTCATGCTCCTCTTATTTTTCAGACCGTTTCATGCTCCTCATATTTTTGACACGTTTTCAGTCTCTTCATATTTTTCACTCCTTTTCAGGCTCTTCATATTTTTGAACACCGTTTCATGCTCCTCCTATTTTTCAGAACGTTTCATGCTGTTCAAATATTTGACACCTTTGAAGCTCTTCATATTTTTCACACTTTTTCAGGCTCTTCATGTTTCTGAACACCGCTTCATGATCCTCCTATTTTTCAGACCTTTTCATGATCCTCTTATTTTTGACACCTTTTGAAGTTCTTCATATTTTGCACACATTTTCAGGCTCTTCATGTTTTTGAACACCGCTTCATGATCCTCCTATTTTTCTGACCTTTTCATGCTCCTCATATTTTTGACAACTTTTGAAGCTCTTCATATATTTCACAGCTTTTCAGTCTCTTCATGTTTTTGAATACCGCTTCATGCTCCTCCTATTTTTCAAACCGTTTCATGCTCCTCATATATTTCAAAACTTTTGCACCTCTTCATATTTTTCACACCTTTTCAATGTCTTCATTTTTTTGTCACCGTTTCATGCTCCTCATATTTTTCAGACCGTTTCATGCTCCTCATATCATTGACACCTTTTGAAACTCTTTATATTTGTTACACCTTTTCAGGCTCTTCATATTTTTCAACACCGCCTCATGCTCCTCCTATTTTTCAGATCGTTTCATGCTCCTCCTATTTTTCAGACTGTTTCATGCACCTCTTATTATTGACACCTTTTGAAGCTCTTCATATTTTTCACACCTTTTCATGCTCTTCATGTTTTCAAACAACATTTCATGCTCCTCCTATTTTTCAGACCTTTTCATGCTCCTCATATTTTTCACACCTTTTCATGCTCTTCTTGTTATTCAACACAGTTTCATGCTCCTCATATGTTTGACACCTTTTGAATCTCTTCATATTATTCACACCTTTTCAGGCTCTTCATGATTTTCAACACCGCTACATGCTCCTCATATTTTTGAGACCGTTTCCTGCTCCTAATATTGTTCACACCTTTTCAAGATCTTCATGTTATTCAACACCGCTTCATGCTCTTCCTATTTTTCAGACCGTTTCATGCTCCTCATATTTTTGATACCTTTGAAGCTCTTCATATTTTTCACAACTTTTCAGGCTCTTCAAGTTTTGAAAACCATTTCATGCTCCTCCTATTTTCAGACCGTTTCATGCTCCTCATATTTTTGACAACTTTTGAAGCTCCTCATATTTTTCACACCTTTTCAGGCTCTTCATGTTTTTCAACACACTTTCATGCTCCTCATATGTTTGACACCTTTTGAATCTCTTCATATTATTTACACCTTTTCAGGCTCTTCATGATTTTCAACACCGCTTCATGCTCCCCATATTTTTGAGACCGTTTTATGATACTCATATTTTGACACCTATTGAAGCTCTTCATGTATTTCACACCTTTTCAGGCTCTACATGTTTTTCAACACCGCTTCATGCTCGTCATATTTTGAGACCGTTTTATGCTACTCATATTTTGACACCTTTTGAAGCTCTTCATGTATTTCAGACCTTTTCAGGCTCTTCATGTATTTCAACACCGCTTCTTGCTCCTCCTATTTTTCAGACCGTTTCATGCTCGTCATATTTTTCAGACAGTTTCATGATCCTCCTATTTTTCAGACCGTTTCATGCTCCTCATGTTTTTGACACCTTTTGAAGCTCTTCATATATTTCACACTTTTAAGGCTCTTCATGTTTCTGAACACCGCTTCATGCTCCTCCTGTATTTCACACTTTTTGAAGCTCTTCATATATTTCACACCTTTTCAGGCTCTTCATGTTTTTGAACACCGCTTCATGCTCCTCCTATATTTCACACCTTTTGAAGCTCTTCATATATTTCACACCTTTTCAAACTCTTCATGTTTTTCAACATCGCTTCATACTCCTCCTATTTTTCTGACCGTTTCATGCTCCTCATATATTTGACACCTTTTGAAGCTCTTCATATTTTTCACACATTTTGAAGCTCTTCATATTTTTCACACCTTTTGAAGCTCTTCATATTTTTCACACCTTTTGAAGCTCTTCATATTTTACACATATTTTCACCCTCTTCATGTTTTTCAACACCTTTTCATGCTCCTCCTATTTTTCGGACCGTTTCATTCTCTTCATATTTTTGACACTTTTTGAAGCTCTTCATATTTTTCACACCTTTTCAGGCTCTTCTTCTTTTTCAACACCGTTTCATGCTCCTCATATTTCTCAGACCGTTTCATTCTCCTCATATTTATGTCAACTTTTGAAACTCTTCATTTCTTCACACCTTTTCATGCTCTTCATGTTTTTGAACACTGCTTCATGCTCCTCCTATGTTTCAGACCGTTTCATGCTCCTCATATTTTCGAAACCTTTTGAAGTTCTTCATATATTTCACACCTTTTCAGGCTCTTCATGTTTTTAAACACCTCTTCCTTCTTCTCCTGTTTTTCAGACCATTTCATGCTCCTCATATTTTTCACACTTTTTGAAGCTCTTCATATTTTTCACACTTTTTGATGCTCTTCATACTTTTCACACCTGTCAGGCTCTTCATGTTTTTGAACACCGCTTCCTGCTCCACCTATTTTTCAGATCGTTTCATGCTCCTCATATTTTTCACAATTTTTGAAGCTCTTCATATTTTTCACACTTTTTCAGGCTCTTCATGTTTTTGAACATCGTTTCATGCTCCTCCTTTTATTCAGACCGTTTCATGCTCCTCATATTTTTGACACGTTTTGAAGCTCTTCATTTATTTCACACATTTTCAGGATCTTCATGTTTTTCAACATCGCTTCATGCTCCTCGTATTTTTCAGACCGTTTCATGCTCCTCATCTTTTACACACCTGTTGAAGCTCTTCATATTTTTCACACCTTTTCAGACTCTTCATGTTTTTAAACACCGCTTCAGTCTCCTCCTATTTTTCAGACCATTTCATGCTCCGCATATATTTGCCACCTTTTGAAGCTTTTCATATTTTTCACACCTTTTCTGGCTGTTCAAGTTTATCAACACCACTTCATGCTCCTCCTTTTTTGCAGACCATTTCATGCTCCTCATGTATCTCACAACTTTTGAAGCTCTTCATATATTTCACACCTTTTCAGGGTTTTCATTTTTTTCAACACCACTTCATGCT
Source organism: Dama dama (assembly GCF_033118175.1). NCBI lineage: Eukaryota > Metazoa > Chordata > Mammalia > Artiodactyla > Cervidae > Dama > Dama dama. Next base: position 20,084 of record NW_026870904.1, read on the forward strand.
TCTCCTATTTTTCAGACCTTTTCATGCTCATCTCTTTTTGACACGTTTTGAAGCTCTTCATATTTTTCACACCTTTTCAGGCTCGTCATGTTTTAATCACCGTTTCATGCTCCTCCTATTTTTCAGACAGTTTCATGCTCCTCATATTTTTCACACCTTTTGAAGCTCTTCATATATTTCTCACCTTTTCCTGTTCTTCACGTTTTTCAACACCGTATCATGCTCCTCCTATTTTTCAGACTGTTTCATGCACCTCTTATTATTGACACCTTTTGAAGCTCTTCATATTTTTCACACCTTTTCATGCTCTTCATGTTTTTCAACAACATTTCATGCTCCTCCTATTTTTCAGACCTTTTCATGCTCCTCATATTTTTCACACCTTTTCATGCTCTTCTTGTTTTTCAACACAATTTCATGCTCCTCATATGTTTGTCACCTTTTGAATCTCTTCATATTATTCACACCTTTTCAGGCTCTTCATGATTTTCAACAACGCTTCATGCTCCTCATATTTTTGAGACCGTTTCATGCTCCTAATATTGTTCACACCTTTTCAAGATCTTCATGTTATTCAACACCGCTTCATGCTCTTCCTATTTTTCAGACCGTTTCATGCTCCTCATATTTTTGATACCTTTGAAGCTCTTCATATTTTTCACACCTTTTCAGGCTCTTCATGTTTTGAACACCATTTCATGCCCCTCCTATTTTTCAGACCGTTTCATGCTCCTCATATTTTTCACACCTTTTGAAGCTCTTCATATATTTCTCACCTTTTCCTGTTCTTCAGGTTTTTCAACACCGTTTATTGCTCCTCCTATTTTTCAGACTGTTTCATGCACCTCTTATTATTGACACCTTTTGAAGCTCTTCATATTTTTCACACCTTTTCATGCTCTTCAAGTTTTTCAACAACATTTCATGCTCCTCCTATTTTTCAGACCTTTTCATTCTCCTCATATTTTTCACACCTTTTCATGCTCTTCTTGTTTTTCAACACAGTTTCATGCTCCTCATAAGTTTGACACCTTTTGAAGCTCTTCATATTTTTCACACCTTTTGAGGCTCTTCATATTTTTCACACCTTTTCATGCTCTTCATTTTTTTGAACAACGTTTCATGATCTTCCTATTTTTCAGAACGTTTCATGCTCCTCATATTTTTCACAACTTTTGAAGCTCTTCATATTTTTGACACCTTTTGAAGCTCTTCATATTTTTCACACCTTTCAAGCTCTTCGTGTTTTTGAACACCGCTTCATGCTCCTCCTATTTTTCAGACCGTTTCATGCTCTTCATATTTTTGACACCTTTTGAAGCTCTTCATATTTTTCACACCTTTCAAGCTCTTCGTGTTTTTCAACATCACTTCATGCTCCTCCTATTTTTCAGACCCTTTCATGCTAATCTAATTTTTGACACCTTTTGAAGCTCTTCATATTTTTCTCACATTTTGAAGCTCTTCATATTTTCACACCTTTTCAGGCTCTTCATGTTTTTGAACACCGCTTCATGCTCCTCCTGTTTTTCAGACCGTTTCATGCTCCTCATATTTTTCACAACTTTTGAAGCTCTTCATATTTTTGACACCTTTTGAAGCTCTTCATATTTTTCAAACCTTTTTCGGCTCTTTATGAATTTTAAAACCGCTTCATGCTCCTCCTATTTTTCACACCATTTCATGCTCATCTCATTTTTCACACCTTTTGAAGCTCTTCATATTTTTCACACCTTATGAAGCTGTTCATATTTTTCACAATTTTGAAGCTCTTCATATTTTTCATACGTTTTCAGGCTCTTCATTTTTTTCAACACCGCTTCATGCTCCTGCTATTTTTCAGACCGTTCATTCTCCTCATATTTTTGACACTTTTTGAAGCTCTTCATATTTTTCACACCTTTTTAGGCTTTTTATGTTTTTGAACACAGTTTCATGCTTCTCCTATTTTTCAGACCGTTTCATGCTCCTCATATTTTTGACACTTTTTGAAGCTCTTCATATTTTTCACAGCTTTTCAGGCTTTTAATGTTTTTGAACACCGCTTCATTCTCCTCCTATTTTTCAGACCGTTTCATGCTCCTCATGTATTTCACACGTTTTGAAGCTCTTCATATTTTTCACACTTTTTAGCCTCTTCATGTTTTTGAACACCGCTTCATGCTCCTCCTAATTTTCAGATCATTTCATGCTCCTCATATTTTTGAAACCTTTTGAAGCTTTTCATATTTTTCACAACTTTTCAGGCTTTTCATGTTTTTGAACACCGCTTTATGCTCCTCCTATTTTTAAGACCGTATCATGCTCGTCATATTTTTCACACCTTTTGAACCTTTTCATATTTTTCACACCTTTTCAGGCTCTTCACGTTTTTCAACACAACTTCATGCTTCTCCTATTTTTCAGACCGTTCCATGCTCCTCATGTATTTCACACCTTTTGAAGCTCTTCATATATTTCACACCTCTTCAGGCTCTTCATGTTTTTGAATATCGTTTCATGCTCCTCGTATTTTTCAGACCGTTTCATGCTCTTCATATTTTTGACACCTTTTGAAGCTCTTCATATTTTTCACACCTTTCAAGCTCTTCGTGTTTTTCAACATCACTTCATGCTCCTCCTATTTTTCAGACCCTTTCATGCTAATCTAATTTTTGACACCTTTTGAAGCTCTTCATATTTTTCTCACATTTTGAAGCTCTTCATATTTTCACACCTTTTCAGGCTCTTCATGTTTTTGAACACCGCTTCATGCTCCTCCTGTTTTTCAGACCGTTTCATGCTCCTCATATTTTTCACAACTTTTGAAGCTCTTCATATTTTTGACACCTTTTGAAGCTCTTCATATTTTTCAAACCTTTTTCGGCTCTTTATGAATTTTAAAACCGCTTCATGCTCCTCCTATTTTTCACACCATTTCATGCTCATCTCATTTTTCACACCTTTTGAAGCTCTTCATATTTTTCACACCTTATGAAGCTGTTCATATTTTTCACAATTTTGAAGCTCTTCATATTTTTCATACGTTTTCAGGCTCTTCATTTTTTTCAACACCGCTTCATGCTCCTGCTATTTTTCAGACCGTTCATTCTCCTCATATTTTTGACACTTTTTGAAGCTCTTCATATTTTTCACACCTTTTTAGGCTTTTTATGTTTTTGAACACAGTTTCATGCTTCTCCTATTTTTCAGACCGTTTCATGCTCCTCATATTTTTGACACTTTTTGAAGCTCTTCATATTTTTCACAGCTTTTCAGGCTTTTAATGTTTTTGAACACCGCTTCATTCTCCTCCTATTTTTCAGACCGTTTCATGCTCCTCATGTATTTCACACGTTTTGAAGCTCTTCATATTTTTCACACTTTTTAGCCTCTTCATGTTTTTGAACACCGCTTCATGCTCCTCCTAATTTTCAGATCATTTCATGCTCCTCATATTTTTGAAACCTTTTGAAGCTTTTCATATTTTTCACAACGTTTCAGGCTTTTCATGTTTTTGAACACCGCTTTATGCTCCTCCTATTTTTAAGACCGTATCATGCTCGTCATATTTTTCACACCTTTTGAACCTTTTCATATTTTTCACACCTTTTCAGGCTCTTCACGTTTTTCAACACAACTTCATGCTTCTCCTATTTTTCAGACCGTTCCATGCTCCTCATGTATTTCACACCTTTTGAAGCTCTTCATATATTTCACACCTCTTCAGGCTCTTCATGTTTTTGAATATCGTTTCATGCTCCTCGTATTTTTCAGACCGTTTCATGCTCTTCATATTTTTGACACCTTTTGAAGCTCTTCATATTTTTCACACCTTTCAAGCTCTTCGTGTTTTTCAACATCACTTCATGCTCCTCCTATTTTTCAGACCCTTTCATGCTAATCTAATTTTTGACACCTTTTGAAGCTCTTCATATTTTTCTCACATTTTGAAGCTCTTCATATTTTCACACCTTTTCAGGCTCTTCATGTTTTTGAACACCGCTTCATGCTCCTCCTGTTTTTCAGACCGTTTCATGCTCCTCATATTTTTCACAACTTTTGAAGCTCTTCATATTTTTGACACCTTTTGAAGCTCTTCATATTTTTCAAACCTTTTTCGGCTCTTTATGAATTTTAAAACCGCTTCATGCTCCTCCTATTTTTCACACCATTTCATGCTCATCTCATTTTTCACACCTTTTGAAGCTCTTCATATTTTTCACACCTTATGAAGCTGTTCATATTTTTCACAATTTTGAAGCTCTTCATATTTTTCATACGTTTTCAGGCTCTTCATTTTTTTCAACACCGCTTCATGCTCCTGCTATTTTTCAGACCGTTCATTCTCCTCATATTTTTGACACTTTTTGAAGCTCTTCATATTTTTCACACCTTTTTAGGCTTTTTATGTTTTTGAACACAGTTTCATGCTTCTCCTATTTTTCAGACCGTTTCATGCTCCTCATATTTTTGACACTTTTTGAAGCTCTTCATATTTTTCACAGCTTTTCAGGCTTTTAATGTTTTTGAACACCGCTTCATTCTCCTCCTATTTTTCAGACCGTTTCATGCTCCTCATGTATTTCACACGTTTTGAAGCTCTTCATATTTTTCACACTTTTTAGCCTCTTCATGTTTTTGAACACCGCTTCATGCTCCTCCTAATTTTCAGATCATTTCATGCTCCTCATATTTTTGAAACCTTTTGAAGCTTTTCATATTTTTCACAACTTTTCAGGCTTTTCATGTTTTTGAACACCGCTTTATGCTCCTCCTATTTTTAAGACCGTATCATGCTCGTCATATTTTTCACACCTTTTGAACCTTTTCATATTTTTCACACCTTTTCAGGCTCTTCACGTTTTTCAACACAACTTCATGCTTCTCCTATTTTTCAGACCGTTCCATGCTCCTCATGTATTTCACACCTTTTGAAGCTCTTCATATATTTCACACCTCTTCAGGCTCTTCATGTTTTTGAATATCGTTTCATGCTCCTCGTATTTTTCAGACCATTTCATGCTCCTCATATTTTTGACACCTTTTGAAGCTCTTCATATATTTCACATCTTTTCAGACTCTTCATGATTTGCAACACCGCTTCATGCTCCTCATATTTTTCAGACCGTTTCATGCTCATCACATTTTTGTCACCTTTTGAAGCTCTTCATATTTTTCACACCTTTTCAGGCTCTTCATGTTTTTAACAACCACTTCATGCTCCTCCTATTTTTCAGACCGTTTCATGCATATCTCATTTTTGACACCTTTTGAAGCTCTTCATATTTTTCACAGTTTTTCAGTATCTTCATGTATTTGAACACCGCTTCATGGTCCTCCTTTTTTTCAGATCGTTTCATGCTCCTCATGTATTTCACACGTTTTGAAACTCTTCATATATTTCAGACCTTTTCAAGCTCTTTATGTTTTTGAACACCGTTTCATGCTCCTCTTATTTTTCAGACCGTTTCATGCTCCTCATATTTTTGACACCTTTTGAAGCTCTTCTTATATTTCACACCTTTTCAGGCTCTTCATTTTTTTCAACACCGTTTCATGCTCCTCCTATTTTTCAGACCGTTTCATGCTCATCTAAATTTTTACCCATTTTGTAGCTCTTCATATTTTTCACACCTTTTGAAGCTCTTCATAGTTTTCACACCTTTTCAGGCTCTTCATGTTTTTGAACACCGTTTCATGCTCCTCCTATTTTTCAGACCGTTTCCTGCTCCTCATATATTTGATACATTTTGAAGCTCTTCATATTTTTCACGCCTTTTCAGGCTCTTCATGATTTTGAACACCGCTTAATGCTCCTCGTATTTTTTAGACCGTTTCATGCTCCTCATATTTTTGACACCTTTTGAAACTCTTCTTATTTTTCACATCTTTTGAAGCTCTTCGTATTTTCACATCTTTTAAAGCTCTTCATATTTTTCACACCTTTTCAGGCTCTTCATGTTTTTGAACACCGCTTCATGCTCCTCCATTTTTCAGACCGTCATGCTCCTCATATTTTTGACACCTTTTGAAGCTCTTCATATTTTTCACACCTTTTCAGGCTCTTCATGTTTTTGAACAACGCTTCATGGTCCTCCTATTTTTCAGACCATTTCATGCTCCTCATGTATATCACACCTATTGAAGCTCTTCATATTTTTCACACCTTTTCAGGCTCTTCATGTTTTTGAACCCCGTTTCATTCTCCTCCTATCTTTCAGACCGTTTCATGCACTTCTCATTGTTTACACCTTTTGAAGCTCTTCATATTTTTCACAGCTTTTCAGTCTCACCATGTTTTTCAACACCACTTCATGCTTCTCTTATTTTTCAGAAGGTTTCATGCTCATCTCAATTTTGACACTTTTGAAGCTCTTCATATTTTTCACACCTTTTCAGGCTCTTCATGTTTTTCCACACCACTTCATGCTTCTCCCATTTTTCAGACCGTTTCATGCTCCTCATGAATTTCACACCTTTTGAAGCTCTTCATATTTTTCACACCTTTTCAGGCTCTTCATGTTTTTGAACACCGCTTCATGCTCCTCCTATTTTTCAGACCGTCATGCTCCTCATATTTTTGACACCTTTTGAAGCTCTTCATATTTTTCACACCTTTTCAGGCTCTTCATGTTTTTGAACAACGCTTCATGGTCCTCCTATTTTTCAGACCATTTCATGCTCCTCATGTATATCACACCTATTGAAGCTCTTCATATTTTTCACACCTTTTCAGGCTCTTCATGTTTTTGAACCCCGTTTCATTCTCCTCCTATCTTTCAGACCGTTTCATGCACTTCTCATTGTTTACACCTTTTGAAGCTCTTCATATTTTTCACAGCTTTTCAGTCTCACCATGTTTTTCAACACCACTTCATGCTTCTCTTATTTTTCAGAAGGTTTCATGCTCATCTCAATTTTGACACTTTTGAAGCTCTTCATATTTTTCACACCTTTTCAGGCTCTTCATGTTTTTCCACACCACTTCATGCTTCTCCCATTTTTCAGACCGTTTCATGCTCCTCATGAATTTCACACCTTTTGAGCTCTTCATATTTTTCACACCTTTTCAGGCTCTTCATGTCTTTCAACACCGTTTCATGCTCCTCTTATTTTTCAGACCGATTCATGCTCATCTCATCTTTGACACATTTGAAGCTCTTCATATTTTTCACACGTTTTCAGGCTCTTCATGTTTTTCAACACCGCTTCATGCTCCTGCTATTTTTCAGACCGTTTCATATTCCTCATATTTTTGACACGTTTTGAGGCTCTTCATATTTTTCAAACCTTTTCAGGCTCTTCATGTTTTTGAACAAGGCTTCATGCTCCTCCTATTTTTCAGACCGTTTCATGCTCCTCATGTATTTCACAGCTTTTGAAGCTCTTCATATTTTGCACACCTTTTCAGCCTCTTCATGTTTTTCACAACCACTTCATGCTCCTCCTATTTTTCAGACCGTTTCATGCACTTCTCATTGTTTACACGTTTTGAAGCTCTTCATATTTTTCACAGCTTTTCAGTCTCACCATGTTTTTCAACACCACTTCATGCTTCTCTTATTTTTCAGAAGGTTTCATGCTCATCTCAATTTTGACACTTTTGAAGCTCTTCATACTTTTCACACCTTTTCAGGCTCTTCATGTTTTTCCACACCACTTCATGCTTCTCCCATTTTTCAGACCGTTTCATGCTCCTCATGAATTTCACACCTTTTGAAGCTCTTCATATTTTTCACACCTTTTCAGGCGCTTCATGTTTTTGAACACCGTTTCATTCTCCTCCTATCTTTCAGACCGTTTCATGCTCCTCATATTTTTGACCCCTTTTGAAGCTCTTCATATTTTTCACAACTTTTCAGGCTCTTCACGTTTTTGAACACCGCTCATGATCCTCCTAATTTTCAGAACGTTTCATTCTCCTCATATTTTTGACCCCTTTTGAAGCTCTTCATATTTTTCACACCTTTTCAGGCTCTTCATGTTTTTGGTCACCGTTTCATGCTCCTCCTATTTTTCAGAACGTTTCATGCTCCTCATATTTTTGACACCTTTTGAACCTCTTCATATTTTTCACACCTTTTCAGGCTCTTCATGTTTTTCAACACCGTTTCATGCTGCTTCTATTTTTCACACCGTGTCATGCTATTCATATGTTTCACACCTTTTGAAGCTCTTCATATTTTTCACACCTTTTCAGGCTCTTCATGTTTTTGAACACAGCTTCATGCTCCTCCTATTTTTCAGACCGTTTCTTGCTCCTCATATTTTTGACACCTTTTGAAACTCTTCATATTTTTCACGCCTTTTCAGGCTCTTCATGTCTTTCAACACCGTTTCATGCTCCTCTTATTTTTCAGACCGATTCATGCTCATCTCATCTTTGACACATTTGAAGCTCTTCATATTTTTCACACGTTTTCAGGCTCTTCATGTTTTTCAACACCGCTTCATGCTCCTCCTATTTTTCAGACCGTTTCTTTCTCCTCATGTTTTTGACACCTTTTGAAGGTCTTCATATATTTCACACCTTTTCAGGCTCTTCTTTTTTTTCAACACCACTTCATGCTCCTCTTATTTTTCAGACCGTTTCATGCTCATCTCAATTTTGACCCTTTTGAAGCTCTTCATATTTTTCACACCTTTTGAAGCTCTTCATATTTTTCACACGTTTTCAGGCTCTTCATGTTTTTCAAAACCGCTTCATCCTCCTCCTATTTTTCAGAACGTTTCATGCTCCTCATATTTTTCACAGTTTTTGAAGCTCTTCATATTTTTCACACCTTTTCAGGCTCTTCATGTTTTTCAACACCGCTTCATGCTCCTGCTAATTTTCAGACCGTTTCATGCTCCTCATATTTTTGACACATTTTGAAGCTCTTCATATTTTTCACACCTTTTCAGACTCTTCATGTTTTTAAACACCGCTTCAGTCTCCTCCTATTTTTCAGACCATTTCATGCTCCGCATATTTTTGCCACCTTTTGAAGCTTTTCATATTTTTCACACCTTTTCTGGCTGTTCAAGTTTATCAACACCACTTCATGCTCCTCCTTTTTTGCAGACCGTTTCATGCTCCTCATGTATCTCACAACTTTTGAAGCTCTTCATATATTTCACACCTTTTCAGGGTTTTCATTTTTTTCAACACCACTTCATGCTTCTCCTATTTTTCAGACCTTTTCATGCTCATCTCTTTTTGACACGTTTTGAAGCTCTTCATATTTTTCACACCTTTTCAGGCTCGTCATGTTTTAATCACCGTTTCATGCTCCTCCTATTTTTCAGACCGTTTCATGCTCCTCATATTTTTGACACCTTTTGAAGCTCTTCATATTTTTCACACTTTTTCAGACTCTTCATGTTTTTCAAAACGGTTTCATGCTCTTCATATTTTTCAGAACGTTTCATGCTCCTCATATTTTTGACACCTTTTGAAGCTCTTCATATTTTTCACACCTTTTCAGGCTCTTCATGTTTTTCAACACTGAATCATGCTCCTAATATTTTTCAGACCGTTTCATTCACCTCATATATTTCACACCTTTTGAAACTCTTCATATTTTTCAGACCTTTTCAGGCTCTTCATGTTTGTGAACATCGCTTCATGCTCCTCCTATTTTTCAGACCGTTTCATGCTCCTCATGTTTTTGACACCTTTTGAAGTTCTTAATATTTTTCACACCTTTTCAGGCTCTTCATGTTTTTCAACACCGCTTCATGCTCCTAATATTTTTCAGACCGTTTCTTGCACCTCATATATTTCACACCTTTTGAAACTCTTCATATTTTTCACACCTTTTCAGGCTCTTCTTGTTTTTCAACACCGCTTCATGCTCCTAATATTTTTCAGACCGTTTCTTGCACCTCATATATTTCACACCTTTTGAAACTCTTCATATTTTTCACACCTTTTCAGGCTCTTCATGTTTTCAACACTGTTTCATGCTCCTCCTCTTTTTCAGACCGTTTCATGCTCCTCATATTTTTGACAATTTTGAGTCTTTTCATATTTCTCACACCTATTCATGCTCTTCATGTTTTTGAACACTGTTTCATAATCCTCCTATTTTTCAGACGGTTTCATGCTCCTCATATTTTTGACACCTTTTGACGCTCTTCATTATTTTCAACACCGTTTCATGCTCCTCGTATTATTCAGACCGTACATGCTCATCTCATTTTTGACACCTTTTGAAGCTCTTCATATTGGTCATATTTTTGAAGCTCTTCATATTTTCACACGTTTTCAGACTCTTCATGTTTTCAACACCGCTTCATGCTCCTGCTATTTTTCAGACCGTTTCATGCTCCTCATATTTTTGACACCTTTTGAAGCTCTTCATATTTCTCACAGCTATTCAGGCTCTTCTTGTTTTTCAACACCACTTCATGCTCCTCCTATTTTTCAGACCGTATCTATCTCCTCATTTTTTTGACACCTTTTGAAGCTCTTCATATATGTCACACCTTTTCAGGCTCTTCAGTTTTTTTCAACACCACTTCATGCTCCTCCTTTTTTTCAGACCGTTTCATGCTCATCTCATTTTTGACACCTTTTGAAGCTCTTCATATTTTTCACACCTTTTGAAGCTCTTCATATTTTTCACACGTTTTCAGGCTCTTCATGTTTTTCAACACCGCTTCATGCTCCTCCTATTTTTCAGACCATTACATGCACCTCATATTTTTCACACCTTTTCAAGCTCTTCATATTTTTCACACCTTTTCAGGCTCTTCATGTTTTTCAACACCGCTTCATGCTCCTCCTATTTTTCAGACCGTTTCATGCTCCTCATGTATTTCACACCTTTTGAAGCTCTTCATATTTTTCACACCTTTTCAGGCTCTTCTTGTTTTTCAACACCGGTTCATGCTCCTTGTATTTTTCAGACCATTACATGCACCTCATATTTTTCACACCTTTTGAAGCTCTTCATATTTTTCACACCTTTTCAGGCTCTTCATGTTTTTCAACATCGCTTCATGCTCCTCCTATTTTTCAGACCATTACATGCACCTCATATTTTTCACACCTTTTGAAGCTCTTCATATTTTTCACACCTTTTCAGTCTCTGCATTTTTTTGAACACCGCTTCATGCTCCTCCTATTTTTCAGACCGTTTCATGCTCCTCATGTATTTCACACCTTTTGAAGCTCTTCATATTTTGCACACATTTTCAGGCTCTTCATATTTTTCACAACCACTTCATGCTCCTCCTATTTTTCAGACCGTTTGATGCTCCTCATATTTTTGACACCTTTTGAAGTTCTTCATATTTTTCACACCTTTTCAGGCTCTTCATGTTTTTGAACACCGCTTCATGCTCCTCCTATTTTTCAGACCGTTTCATGTTCCTCATATTTTTCACACCTTTTAAAGCTTTTCATATTTTTCACAACTTTTCATCCTCCTCAAGTTTTTGAACACTGCTTCATCCTCCTCCTATTTTTAAGACCGTTTCATGCTCCTCATATTTTTGACACCTTTTGAAGCTCTTCATATTTTTCACACCTTTTCATCCTCTTCAAGTTTTTGAACACCGCTTCATCTTCCTCCTATATTTCAGACCGTTTCATGCTCCTCATATTTTTGACACCTTTTGAATCTCTTCATATTTTTCACTACTTTTCAGGCTCTTCATGTTTTTAAACACCGCTTCATGCTCCTCCTATTTTTCAGACCGTTTCATGCTCCTCATGTATTTCACACCTTTTGAAGCTCTTCATATTTTTCACACCTTTTGAAGCTCTTCATATTTTTCACACCTTTTCAGGCTCTTCATGTTTTTGAACACCGGTTCATGCTCCTCCTATATTTCAGACCGTTTCATGCTCCTCATATTTTTCACACCATTTGAAGCTCTTCATATTTTTCACACCTTTTGAAGCGCTTCATATTTTTCACACCTTTTCAGGCTCTTCATGTTTTTCAACACCGGTTCATGCTCCTCCTATATTTCAGACCGTTTCATGCTCCTCATATTTTTCACACCATTTGAAGCTCTTCATATTTTTCACACCTTTTGAAGCGCTTCATATTTTTCACACGTTTTCAGGCTCTTCATGTTTTTCAACACCGCTTCATGATCCTACTATTTTTCGGACCGTTTCATGCTCCTCATATTTTTGACACCTTTTGAAGCTCTTCATATTTTTCACACTTTTCAGGCTCTTCATGTTTTTCAACACCACTTCATGCTCCTCGTATTTTTCAGACCGTTTCATGCTCCTCATATTTTTGACACGTTTTGAGGCTCTTCATATTTTTCACACCTTTTCAGGCTCTTCATGTTCTTGAACACCGTTTCATAATCCTCCTATTTTTCAGACCGTTTCATGCTCCTCATATTTTTGACACCTTTTAAATCTCTTCATATTTTTCACACCTTTTCAGGCTCTTCATGTTTTTGAACACTGCTTCATGCTAATCTTTTTTTTCAGACGGATTCATGCTCCTCATGTATTTAACAGCTTTTGAAGCTACACATATTTTCCACACCTTTTCAGGCTGTTCATGTTATTGAACACCGCTTCATGCTCCTCCTATTTTTCAGACCGTATCATGCTCCTCATATTTCACACCTTTTGAAGCTCTTCATATTTTTCACACCTTTTCAGGCTCTTCATATTTTTGAACATGATTTCATGCCCCTCTGATTTTTCAGACTGTTTCATGCTCATCTCATTTTTGACATCTTTTGAAGCTTTGCATATTATTCACATCTTTTGAAACTCTTCATATTTTTCCAATTTTTGAAGCTCTTCATATTTTTCACACGATTTCAGACTCTTCATGTTTTTCAACACCGGTTCATGCTCCTGCTATTTATCATACCGTTTCATACTCCTCATATTTTTGACACGTTTTGAGGCTCTTCATATTTTTCACACATTTTAAGGCTCTTCATGTTTTTGAACACCGTTTCATAATCCTCCTATTTTTCAGACCGTTTCATGCTCCTCATATTTTTGACACCTTTTAAAGCTCTTCATATTTTTCACACCTTTTCATCCTCTTCAAGTTTTTGAACACCGCTTCATCCTCCTCCTATTTTTAAGACCGTTTCATGCTCCTTATATTTTTGACACCTTTTGAAGCTCTTCATATTTTTCACACCTTTTCATCCTCTTCAAGGTTTTGAACACCGCTTCATGCTCCGCCTATTTTTCAGACCGTTTCATTCTCCACATATATTTGACACATTTTGAAGCTCTTCAGATATTTCACACCTTTTCAGGCTCTTCATTTTTTTCAACACCAATTCATGATCCTCCTATTTTTCAAATCGTTTCATGCTCATCTCATTTTGACACCTTTTGAAGCTCTTCATATATTTCACACCTTATGAAGCTCTTCATATTTTTCATACCTTTTCAGGCTCTTCATGATTTTCAACACCGCTTCATGCTCCTTGTATTTTCAGACCTTTTCATGCTCATCTCTTTTTTGACACCTTTTGAAGCTCTTCATATTTTTCACACCTTTTGAAGCTCTTCGTATTTTTCACATTTTTGAAGCTCTTCATACTTTTCACACGTTTTCAGACTCTTCATGTTTTTCAACACCTCTTCATGCTCCTCTTATTTTTCACACCTTTTGAAGCTCTTCATATTTTTCACACCTTTTCAAGCTCTTCACGTTTTTGAACACCGCTTCATGCTGCATCTATTTTTCAGACCGTTTCATGCTCCTCATATTTTTGACACGTTTTGACTCTCTTCATGTTTTTCACACATTTTCAGGCTATTCACGTTTTTGAACAACACTTCATTCTCCTCCTATTTTTCAGACCGTTTCATGCTCCTCGTATTTTTGACACCTTTTCAGGCTCTTCATGTTTTTGAGCATCACTTCATGCTCCTCCTATTTTTCAGACAATTTCATTCTCCTCATATTTTTCACACCTTTTCAGGCTCTTCATGTTTTTGAACACAGCTTCATGCTCCTCCCATTTTTCAGACCGTTTCATGCTCCTCATATTATTGACACCTTTTGAATCTCTTCATATTTTTCACAACTTTTCAGGCTCTTCATGTTTTTCAACACAGCCTTATGCTCCTCCTTTCTTTGAGACTGTTTCATGCTCCTCATTTAATTGACACCTTTTGAAGCTCTTTATATTTTTCACACCTTTTCAGGCTCTTCATGTTTTTCAACACCACTTCATGCTCCTCCTATTTTGCAGACCGTTTCATGCTCATCTAATTTTTAACACCTTTTGAAACACCTCATATATTTCACACCTTTTGAAGCTCTTCATATTTTTCACATTTTTGAAGCTCTTCATATTTTTCACACCTCTTCAGGCTCTTCATGGTTTTCAAAAACATTTCATACTGCTTCTATTTTTCAGACCGTTTGATGCTCCTCATATTTTTCACGCCTTTTGAAATTCTTCATATATTTCACACCTTTTCAGGCTCTGCATGTTTTTCAACATCGCTTCATGCTCCTCCTATTTTTCAGACCGTTTCATGCTCCTCATAATTTAGTCACCTTTTGAAGCTCTTCATATATTTCACACCTTTTCAGGCTCTTCATTTTTTTGAACACCAGGTCATGCTCCTCCTATTTTTCAGACCGTTTCATGCATCTCTCATTTTTGACAATTTTGAAGCACTTCATATTTTCACACCTTTTGAAGCTTTTCATATTTTTCACACATTTTGAGGCTCTTCATGTTTTTCACCACCGTTTCATGCTCATCCTATTTTCCAGACCGTTTCATGCTCTTCATATTTTTGACACGTTTTGAAGTTCTTCATATTTTTCACACCTTTTGAAGTTCTTCATATTTTTCACACGATTTTGGGCTCTTCATCTTTTTCAACACCACTTCATGCTTCTCATATTTTTCAGACCGTTTCATGCTCCTCATATTTTTGACACCTTTTGAAGCTCTTCATATTTTTCACACCTTTTCATGCTCTTCATGTTTTTGAACACCGCTTCATGATGCTCCTATTTTTCAGATCGTTTCATGCTCCTCATATTTTTGACACCTTTTGAAGCTCTTCATATTTTTCACACCTTTTCATGCTCTTCATATTTTTCACACATTTTCAGGCTCTTCATATTTTTAACCACCGCTTCATGCTCATCCTATTTTCCATACCGTTTCATGCTCCTGACATTTTTGACACGTTTTGAAGGTCTTCATATTTTTCACACCTTTTGAAGCTCTTCATATTTTTCACACCTTTTCAGGCTCTTCATGTTTTTGAACACCACTTCATGCTCCTCCTATTTTTCAGACCGTTTCATGCTCCTCATATTTTTGACACCTTTTGAAGCTCTTCATATTTTTCAAGTCTTTTCAGTCTCTTCATATTTTTGAACACCGCTTCATGCTCCTCCTATTTTTCAGACCGTTTCATGCTCCTCATATTTTTGACACCTTTTGAAGCTCTTCATATTTTTCAAGTCTTTTCAATCTCTTCATATTTTTAAACACCGCTTCATGCTCCTCCTATTTTTCAGACCGTTTCATGCTCCTCATATTTTTGACACCTTTTGAAGCTCTTCATATTTTTCAAGTCTTTTCAGTCTCTTCATATTTTTGAACACCGCTTCATGCTCCTCCTATTTTTCAGACCGTTTCATGCTCCTCATATTTTTGACACCTTTTGAAGCTCTTCATATTTTTCAAGTCTTTTCAGTCTCTTCATATTTTTAACCACCGCTTCATGCTCATCCTATTTTCCATACCGTTTCATGCTCCTGACATTTTTGACACGTTTAGAAGGTCTTCATATTTTTCACACCTTTTGAAGCTCTTCATATTTTTCACACCTTTTCAGGCTCTTCATGTTTTTGAACACCACTTCATGCTCCTCCTATTTTTCAGACCGTTTCATGCTCCTCATATTTTTGACACCTTTTGAAGCTCTTCATATTATTCAAGTCTTTTCAGTCTCTTCATATTTTTGAACACCGCTTCATGCTCCTCCTATTTTTCAGACCGTTTCATGCTCCTCATATTTTTGACACCTTTTGAAGCTCTTCATATTTTTCAAGTCTTTTCAGTCTCTTCATATTTTTAAACACCGCTTCATGCTCCTCCTATTTTTCAGACCGTTTCATGCTCCTCATATTTTTGACGCCTTTTAAAGCTCTTCATATTTTTCAAGTCTTTTCAGTCTCTTCATATTTTTGAACATCGCTTCATGCTCCTCCTATTTTTCAAATCGTTTCATGATCCTCATGTATTTCACACCTTTGAACCTCTTCATATTTTTCACACTTTTTCAGGCTCTTCATGTGTTTCAAACCACTTCATGCTCCTCATCTTTTTCAGACCGTTTCATGCTCATCTCATTTTTGACACATTGTGAAGCTCTTCATATTTTTCACACCTTTTAAAGCTCTTCATATTTTTGACACCTTTTCTGGCTCTTCATGTTTTTGAACACCCCTTCATGCTCCTCCTATTTTTCAGACAATTTAATGCTCCTCATGTATTTCACACCTTTTGAAACTCTTCATATATTTCACAACATTTCAGGCTCTTCATGTTTTTCAACATCACTTCATGCTCCTCCTATTTTTCAGACCGTTTCATGCTCATCACATTTTTGACACCTTTTGAAGCTCCTCATATTTTTCACACATTTTCAAGCTCCTCATATTTTTCACACGTTCTAAGGCTCTTCATGTTTTTCAACCCCGCTTCATGCTCCTCCTATTTTTCAGACCGTTTCATGCTCAACTCATTTTTGACATCTTTTGTTGCTCTTCATATTTTTCACATGTTTTCAGCCTCTTCATATTTTTCAACACCAATTCATGTTCCTCCTTTATTTCAGACCGTTTCATGCTCCTAATATTTTTCACACCTTTTGAAGCTCTTTATATATTTCACACCTTTTCATGCTCTTCAGGTTTTTCAACACCATTTCATGCACCTCCTATTTTTCAGACCGTTTCATGCTCCTCATATTTTTGACACCTTTTGAAATCTTCATATATTTCACACCTTTTCAGGCTCTTCATTTTTTTGAACACAACTTCATGCTCCTCCTATTTTTCAGACCGTTTCATGTTCATCTCTTTTTTGACACCTTTTGAAGCTCTTCATTTTTTTCATACCTTTTGACGATCTTCATATTTTTCACACGTTTTCAGGCTCTTCATGTTTTTCAACACCGCATCATGCTCCTCCTATTTTTCAGACCGCTTCATGCTCCTCATATTTTTGACACCCTTTGAAGCTCTTCATATATTTCACAGATTTTCAGGCTCTTCATGTTTTTCAACACAGCTTCATGCTCCTCCTAATTTTAAGACCGTTTCATACTCCTCATGAATTTCACACCTTTTGAACCTCTTCATATTTTTCACACCATTTCAGTCTCTTCAAGTTTTTGAACACCGCTTCATGCTCCTCTTCTTTTCACACCTTTTGAAGCTCTTCATATTTTTCACACCTTTTCAGGCTTTCATGTTTTTGAACACCACTTCATACTCCTCCTAATTTTCTGAATGTTTCGTTCTCCTCATATTTTTCAGACCGTTTCATGCTCCTCATATATTTCACACCTTTTGAATCTCTTCACGTTTTCACACCTTTTGAATCTCTTCATATTTTTCACACCTTTTCAGGCTCCTCACGTTTTGAACAAGGCTTCATGCTCCTCCTATATTTCAGACCGTGTCATGCTCCTCATATTTTTGACACCTTTTGAAGCTCTTCAAATTTTTCGCACCTTTTCAGGCTCTTCATGTTTTTCAACACCACTTCCTCCTCCTCCTATTTTTCAGACCGTTTCATGCTCCTCATATTTTTCACACCTTTTGAAGCTCTTCATATTTTTCACATATTTTCAGGCTCCTCATGTTTTTGAACACCGCATCATGCTCCTCCTATTTTCAGACCGTTTCATGCTCCTGATGTATTTCACACCTTTTGAAGCTCTTCACATTGTTCACACCTTTTCAGCCTCTTCATGTTTCTGAACACCGTTTCAAGCTGTTCCTAATTTTCAGACCGTTTCATGTTCCTCATATTTTTGACACCTTTTGAAGCTCTTCAAATTTTTCGCACCTTTTCAGGCTCTTCATGTTTTTCAACACCACTTCCTCCTCCTCCTATTTTTCAGACCGCTTCATGCTCCTTCCATTTTTGTCACCTTTTGAAGCTCTTCTTATTTTTGACAACTTTTGAGGCTCTTCATATTTCTCACACGTTTTCAAGCTCTTCATGTTTTTCAACACCGCTTCATGCTCCTCCTCTTTTTCAGACCGTTTATTGCTCATCTCATTTTTGACACCTTTTGAAGGATTTCATATTTTTCACACCTTTTGAAGCTCTTCATATTTTCACAACTTTTCAGGCTTTTCATGTTTTTGAACACCGTTTCATGCTCCTGCATATTTCAGACCGATTCTTGCTGCTCATATGTTTGACACGTTTTGAAGCTCTTTACATTTTTCACACCTTTTCAGGCTCTTCATGTTTTTCAACACCACTTCATGCTCCTCCTATTTTTCAGACAGTTTAATGCTCCTCATGTATTTCACACCTTTTGAAGCTCTTCATATATTTCACAACATTTCAGGCTCTTCATGTTTTTCAACATCACTTCATGCTCGTCCTATTTTTCAGACCGTTTCATGCTCATCTCATTTTTGACACCTTTTGAAGCTCCTCATATTTTTCACACATTTTCAAGCTCCTCATATTTTTCACACGTTCTAAGGCTCTTCATGTTTTTCAACCCCGCTTCATGCTCTTCCTATTTTTCAGACCGTTTCATGCTCAACTCATTTTTGACATCTTTTGTTGCTCTTCTTATTTTTCACACGTTTTCAGGCTCTTCATGTTTTTCAATACCACTTCATGTTCCTCCTTTATTTCAGACCGTTTCATGCTCCTCATATTTTTCACACCTTTTGAAACTCTTCATATATTTCACAAAATTTCAGGCTCTTCATGTTTTTCAACATCACTTCATGCTCCTCCTATTTTTCAGACCGTTTCACGCTCATCTCATTTTTGACACCTTTTGAAGCTCCTCATATTTTTCACACATTTTCAAGCTCCTCATATTTTTCACACGTTCTAAGGCTCTTCATGTTTTTCAACCCCGCTTCATGCTCCTCCTATTTTTCAGACCGTTTCATGCTCAACTCATTTTTGACATCTTTTGTTGCTCTTCATATTTTTCACAAGTTTTCAGGCTCTTCATGTTTTTCAACACCACTTCATGTTCCTCCTTTATTTCAGACCGTTTCATGCTCCTAATATTTTTCACACCTTTTGAAGCTCTTTATATTTTTCACACCTTTTAATGCTCTTCAGGTTTTCCAACACCATTTCATGCACCTCCTATTTTTCAGACCGTTTCATGCTCCTCATATTTTTGACACCTTTTGAAATCTTCATATATTTCACACCTTTTCAGGCTCTTCATTTTTTTGAACACAACTTCATGCTCCTCCTATTTTTCAGACCGTTTTTTGTTCATCTCATTTTTGACACCTTTTGAAGCTCTTCATTTTTTTCATACCTTTTGACGATCTTCATATTTTTCACACGTTTTCAGGCTCTTCATGTTTTTCAACACCGCATCATGCTCCTCCTATTTTCAGACCGTTTCATGCTCCTGATGTATTTCACACCTTTTGAAGCTCTTCACATTGTTCACACCTTTTCAGGCTCTTCATGTTTCTGAACACCGTTTCAAGCTGTTCCTAATTTTCAGACAGTTTCATGTTCCTCATATTTTTGACACCTTTTGAAGCTCTTCATATATTTCACACCTTTTCAGGCTCTTCATGTTTTTCAACACCACTTCCCCCTCCTCCTATTTTTCAGACCGCTTCATGCTCCTCCCATTTTTGACACCTTTTGAAGCGCTTCATATTTTTGACAACTTTTGAGGCTCTTCATATTTCTCACACGTTTTCAAGCTCTTCATGTTTTTCAACACCGCTTCATGCTCCTCCTCTTTTTCAGACCGTTTAATGCTCATCTCATTTTTGACACCTTTTGAAGGATTTCATATTTTTCACACCTTTTGAAGCTCTTCATATTTTCACAACTTTTCAGGCTTTTCATGTTTTTGAACACCGTTTCATGCTCCTGCATATTTCAGACCGATTCTTGCTGCTCATATGTTTGACACGTTTTGAAGCTCTTCACGTTTTTCACACCTTTTCAGGCTCTTCATGTTTTTGAACACCGCTTCATGCTCCTCCTATTTTTCAGACCGTTTCAGGCTCCTCATATTTTTGACACCATTTGAAGCTCTTCATATTTTTCACACATTTTCAGGCTCTTCATGTTTTTGAACACCGCTTCATGCTCCTCCTATTTTTCAGAACGTTTCATGCTCCTCATATTTTTGACACCTTTTGAAGCTCTTCATATTTTTCACACCTTTTCAAGCTCTTCATGTTTTGAATGCTGTTTCATGATCCTCCTATTTTTCAGACCGTTTCATGCTCCTCATATTTTTGTCACGTTTTAAGCTCCCCATAATTTTCACACCTTTTGAAACTCTTCATATATTTCACACTTTTTCAAGATCTTCATGTTTTTCAACACCACTCCATGCTCTTCCTATTTTTCAGACCTTTTGATGCTCATTTCATTTTTGACATCTTTTGAAGCTCTTCATATTTTTCACACCTTTTGAAGCTCTTCATATTTTTCACACCTTTTGAAGCTCTTCATATTTTTCACAGCTTTTCAGGCTCTTCATGTTTTTGAACACGGCTTCATGCTCCTCCTATTTTTCAGACCGTTTCATACTCCTCATATTTTTGACACGTTTTGAGGATCTTCATATATTTCACACCTTTTCAGGCCCTTCATGTTTTTGAACACCGTTTTATGTTTCTCCTATTTTTCAGACTGTTTCATGCTTCTCATGTATTTCACACCTTTTGAAGCTCTCATATTTTTCACACCTTTTCAGGCTCTTCATGTTTTTGAACACCGTTTCATGCTCCTCCTATTTTTCAGACCGTTTCATGCGCCTCATAATTTTGACACCTTTTGAAGCTCTTCATATTTTTCACATCTTTTGAAAATCTTCATATTTTTCACACCTTTTCAGGCTCTTCATGTTTTTGAACCCTGTCATGCTCCTCCTATTTTTCAGACCGTCTCATGCTCCTCATATTTTTGACACTTTTTGAAGCTCTTCATATTTTTCACACCTTTTAAATCTCTTCATGTTTTTCAACACCGCTTCATGCTCCTCCTATTTTTCAGACCGTTTCATGCGCCTCATATTTTTGATACCTTTTGAAGCTCTTCATATTTTTCACACCTTTTCATGCTCTTTATGTTTTCAACACCGTTTCATGCTCCTCCTATTTTTCAGATCGTTTCATGCTCCTCCTATTCTTCAAACCGTTTCATGCTCATCTCATTTTTGACACCTTCTGAAGCTCTTCACATTTTTCACACCTTTTGAATCTCTTCATATTTTTCAAACCTTTTGAAGCTCTTCATATTATTCACACGTTTTCAGTCTCTTCATGTTTTTCAACACCGCTTCATGCTCCTCCTATTTTTCAGACAGTTTCATGCTCCTCTTATTTTGGACACGTTTTGAGGCTCTTCATATAATTCACACCTTTTCAGGCCCTTCATATTTTGAACACCGTTTCATGCTCCTCGTATTTTTCAGACCGTTTCATGCTCCTCATATTTTTGACACCTTTTGAAGGTCTTCATATTTTTCACACCTTTTCATGCTCTTCATGTTTTTGAACACCGCTTCATGTTCTTCCTATTTTTCAGACCGTTTCATGCTCGTCATATTTTTGACACCTTTTCAGGCTCTTGAGGTTTTTGAACACCGCTTCAAGCTCCTCTTATTTTTCAGACCGTTTCATGCTCTTCATATTTTTGACACATTTTGAAGCTCTTCATATTTTTCACACCTTTTCAGGCTCTTCATGTTTTTCAACACCGTTTCATGCTCCTCTTATTTTTCAGACCGTTTCATGCTCCTCATATTTTTGGCACCTTTTGAAGCTCTTCATATTCTTCACACCTTTTCAGGCTCTTCATGTTTTTCAACACCACTTTATGCTCCTCCTCTTTTTCAGACCGTTTCATGCTCCTCATATTTTTCACACCTTTTGAAGCTCTTCAGATTTTTCACGCATTTTCACGCTTTTCATGTTCCTGAACAATGCTTCATGCTCCTCCTATTTTTCACAACTATTGAAGCTCTTCATATTTTTCACAACTTTTCAGGCTCTTCATGTTTTTCAACACCGCATCATGCTCCTTTTATTTTTCAGACCGTTTCATGGTCCTCATGTATTTCACACCTTTTAAAGCTCTGCGTATTTTTCACACCTTTTCAGGCTCTTCATGTTGTTGAACACCGCTTCATGCTCCTCTTATATTTCAGACCTTTTCATGCACCTCATGTATTTCACACCTTATGAAGCTCTTCATATTTTTCACACCTTTTCAGGCTCTTCATGTTTTTCAACACCACTTCATGCTCCTCCTATTTTTCAGACCGTTTCATGCTCATCTAATTTTTGACATCTTTTGAAGCTCTTCATATATTTCACACATTTTGAAGCTCTTCATATTTTTAATATTTTCGAAGTTCTTCATATTTTTCACACCTTTTGAAGCTCTTCATATATTTCACACCTTTTCAGTCTCTTCATGTTTTTGAACACCGCATCATGCTCCTCCTATTTTTCAGATCGTTTCATAGTCCTCATATTTTTGAGACCTTTTGAAGCTCTTTATGTATTTCACACCTTTTCAGGCTCTTCTGTTTTTAGGACAACGCTTCATGCTCCTACTAATTTTCCGTACATATCATGCTCCTCATATTTTTTACACCTTTTGAAGCTCTTCATATTTTTCACACCTTTTCAGGCTGTTCATATTTTTGAACACCACTTCATGCTCCTACTATTTTTCAGAGAGTTTCATGCTCCTCATGTATTCACACCTTTTGAAGCTCTTCATATTTTTCACACCTTTTCAGGCTCTTCTTGTTTTTGAACACTGTTTCATGCTCCTCCTATGTTTGACACCTTTTGAAGCTCTTCATATTTTTCACACTTTTTCAGGCTCTTCATATTTTTAAACAGCGCTTCATGCTCCTCATATTTTTGATACATTTTGAAGCTCTTCATATTTTTCACATCTTTTCAGGCTCTTCATGTTTTTCAACACCACTTCATGCTCCTAACATTTTTGACACCTTTTGAAGCTATTCATATATTTCACACCTTTTCAGACTCTTCATGTTTTTCAAACCTTTTCAGGCTCTTCATGTTTTTCAACAGTGCTTCTTGCTCCTCCTATTTTTCAGACCGTATCATGCTCCTCATATTTTTCAAACCTTTTGAAGCTCTTCATATATTTCACACCTTTTCAGACTCATCTTGTTTTTCACACCTTTTCAGGCTCTTCATGTTTTTCAACACCGCTTCATGCTCCTCCTATTTTTCAGACCGTTTCATGCTCCTCATATTTTTGACACCTTTTGAAGCTCTTCATTTATTTCACTATTTTCAGGCACTGCATATTTTTCAACACCGTTTCATGCTCCTCATATTTTTGACACTTTTTTAAGCTCTTCATATTTTTCACACCTTTTCAGGCTCTTCATGTGAACAACGCTTCATGCTCCACCTATTTTTCAGACCGTATCATGCTCCTCATATTTTTCCCACCTTTTCAGGCGCTTCATATTTTTGAACACCGCTTCATGCTCCTCCTATTTTTCTGGCCGTTTCATGCTCCGCATTTTTTGACACCTTTTGAAGCTCTTCATGTTTTTCAACACCGCTTCATGCTCCTCCTATTTTTCAGACCGTATCATGCTCCTCAAATTTTAACACCTTTGAAGCTCTTCATGTATTTCACTTTTTCAGGCTCTTCATGTTTTTCATCACCGCTTCATGCTCCACCTATTTTTCAGACCGTTTCATGCTCCTCATATTTTTGACACCTTTTGAAGCTCTTCATATATTTCACTCTTTTCAGGCTCTTCATATTTTTCACACCTTTTCAGGCTCTTCAAGTATTTCAACACCGCTTCATGTTCCCTCTATTTTTCATACCGTTTCATGCTCCTCATATTTTTGACAAATTTTGAAACTCTTCATATGTTTCACACCTTTTCAGGCTCTTCATGTTTTTGAAGACCTCTTCATGCTCCTCCTATTTTTCAGACCGTTTCATGCTCTTCATATTTTTGACACTTTTTGAAGCTCTTCCTATTTTTCACACCTTTTCAGACTCTTCATGTTTTTCAACACCGCTTCATGCTCCTCCTATTTTTCAGACCGTATCATGCTCCTCATATTTTTGACACCTTTTGAAGCTCTTCATTTATTTCACTCTTTTCAGGCTCTTCATGTTTTTCAACACTGTTTCATGCTTCTCATATTTTTGAAACTTTTTTAAGCTCTTCATATTTTTCCCACCTTTTCAGGCTCTTCCTGTGAACACCGCTTTATTCTCCACCTATTTTTCAGACCGTATCATGCTCCTCATATTTTTCCCACCTTTTCAGGCACTTCATATTTCTGAACACCGCTTCATGCTCCTCCTATTTTTCTGGCCGTTTCATGCTCCTCATATTTTTGACACTTTTTGAAGCTCTTCATGTTTTTCACACCTTTTCAGGCTTTTCAAGTTTTTCAACACCGCTTCATGCGCCTCGTATATTTCAGACCGTTTCAGGCTCCTAATATTGTTAACACCTTTTCAGGCTCCTCATATTCTTCATGACCGCTTCATTCTCGTCCTGTTTCTCAGAGAGTTTCAGGTTCCTCATATATTTCACGCCTTTTTAAGCTCGTCATATATTTCACACCTTTTCAGGCTCTTCATATTTTTCAACACCGCTTCATTCTCCTCCTGTTTCTCAGAGCGTTTCAGGTTCCTCATATATTTCTCGCCTTTTTAAGCTCGTCATATATTTCACACCTTTTCAGACTCTTCATATTTTTCAACACCTCTTCATGCTCCTCCAATTTTTCAGAACGTTTAATGCTCCTAAAATTTTTGACACCTTTGAAGCTCTTCATATATTTCACAACTTTTCAGGCTCTTCATATTTTTCAACACCGCTTCATTTTCCACCTGTT
Source organism: Dama dama (assembly GCF_033118175.1). Lineage (NCBI taxonomy): Eukaryota > Metazoa > Chordata > Mammalia > Artiodactyla > Cervidae > Dama > Dama dama. The sequence continues at coordinate 45,163 of NW_026870904.1, forward strand.
TTTCAGAGCGTTTCAGGTTCCATATACATTTCACGCCTTTTTAAGCTCTTCATATATTTCACACCTTTTCAGGCTCTTCATGTTTTTCAACACCTCTTCATGCTCCTCCTATTTTTCAGACCGTTTCATGCTCCTCAAATATTAGACACCTTTTGAATCTCTTCATATTTTTCACACCTTTTCAGGCAATTCTTGTTTTTGAACACCGCTTCATGCTCCTCCTATTTTTCAGATCGTTTCATGCTCCTCATATTTTTGACACCTTTTGAAGCTCTTCATATATTTCACACCGTTTCAGGCTCTTCAGGTTTTTCAACACCGCTTCTTGCTCCTCCTATTTTTCAGACCGTTTCATGCTCCTCATAATTTTGACACCTTTTGACACTCTTCATATTTTTCACAACTTTTCAGGATCTTCATGTTCTTCAACACCATTTGTTGCTCCTCCTATTTTTCAGACCGTTTCATGCTCCTCATATTTTTCACACCTTTTGAAGCTCTTAATATATTTCCCACCTTTTCAGGCTCTTCATGTTTTTGAACACCGTTTCATGCTAGTCCTATTTTTCAGACCATTTCATGCTCCTCAACATTTTGACACCTTTTGAAGCTCTTCATATTTTTCACATCTTTTCAGGCTCTTCATGTTCTTGAATACCGTTTCATGCTCCTGATATTTTTGGCACGTTTTGATGCTCTTCACATATTTCACACCTTTTCAGGCTCCTCATGTTTTTCAACACCGCTTCATGCTCCTCCTATTTTTCAGACCATATCATGCTCCTCAAATTTTAACACCTTTTGAAGCTCTTCATATATTTCACACTTTTTCAGGCTCTTCATGTTTGCAACACTGCTTTATGCTCCTCCTATTTTTTCACACCGTTTCATGCTCCTCCTATTTTTTCAGACCATTTCATGCTCCTCATCTTTTTGACACCTTTTGAAGCTCTTCATATTTTTCACATCTTTTCAGGCTCTTCATGTTTTTCAACACTGCTTCATGCTCCTCTTGTTTTTCAGACCGTTTCATGCTCCTCATATTTTTGACACCTTTTGAAGCTCTTCATATATTTCGCACCTTTTCATGCTTTTCATGTTTTCAACACCATTTCATATTCCTATTTTTCAGACCTTTTCATGCTCCTCATATTTTTGACACGTATTGAAGCTCTTCATATTTTTCAAACCTTTTCAGGCTCTTCATGTTTTTAACACCGTTTCATGCTGCTCCTATTTTTCAGACCGTTTCATGCTCCAAATATTTTTGATACCTTTTGAAGCTCTTCATATTTTTCAAACCTTTTCAGGCTCTTCATGTTTTTCAACACCGCTTCATGCTCCTCCTATTTTTCAGACCGTTTCATGCTCCTAATATTTTTGACACCTTTTGAAGCTCTTCATATTTTTCACACCTTTTTAGGCTCTTCATGTTTTTGAACAATGCTTCATGCTCCTCCTACTTTTCAGACCGTTTCATGCTCCTCATGTATTTCACACCTTTTGAAGCTCTTCATGTTTTTCAACACAGTTTCATACTCTTACTTTTTTTCAGACTGTTTCATGCTCCTCTTATTTTTCAGACCGTTTCATGTTCTTCATATATGTGACACCTTTTGAAGCTCTTCATATTTTTCACACCTTTTCATGATCTTCATTTTTTTCAACACCGTTTCATGCTCCTCATATTTTTGACACCTTTTAAAACACCTCATATTTTTCACACCTTTCCATGCTCTTCCTGATTTTCAACGCCGTCTCATGTTCCTCCTATTTTTTGACCGTTTCATGATCCTCATATTTTTGACACCTTTTGCAGCTCTTCATGTTTTTCACACCCTTTCATGCTCTTCATGTTTTTCAGCACGGTTTCATGCTCCTCCTATATTTCAGACCGTTTCATGCTCCTCATGTTTTTGACACCTTTTGAAGTTCTTCATGTTTTTCACCACCGTTTCATGCTCCTCCTATTTTTCACATCGTTTCAGGCTCCTCATATTTTTCAGACCGTTCCATGGTCCTCATATTTTTCACACCTTTTGACGCTCCTCATATTTTTCAAAACCGTTTCATGGTCTTCCTACTTTTCAGAAGGTTTCATGCTCCTCGTATTTTTTAGGCCATTCCGTGCTCATCATATTTTTGACACCTTTTGACGCTCATCATGTTTTTCACACCTTTTCATGCTCTTCATGTTTTTCAACACCATTTAATGGCCTACTATTTTTCAGAACGTTTCGTGGTACTCCGATTTTTCAGACCGTTTCTTGCTCCTCATATTTTTGACACCTTTTGAAGCTCTTCATATTTTTCACACCTTTTCAGGCTCTTCATGTTTTTCAACACCACTTCATTCCCCTCCTATTTTTCAGAACACTTCATGCTCCTCATATTTCTCACACCTTTTGAAGCTCTTCATATTTTTCACACATTTTCAGGCTCTTCATGTTTTACAACAACGCTTCATGCTCCTCCTATATTTCAGACCGTTACATGCTCCTCATATATTTCACACCTTTTGAAGCTCTTCATATTTTTCACACCTTATCAGGCTCTTCATTGTTTCAACACCATTTCATGCTCCTCCTATTTTTCAGACTGTTTCATGCTCCTCATATTATGACAGCTTTTGAAGCTCTTCATATTTTTGACACCTTTTGAAGTTCTTCATATTTTTCACACCTTTTCAGGCTCTTCATGTTTTTGAACACCATTTCATGCTCCTCCTATTTTTCAGACTGTTTCATGCTCCTCATATTATGACAGCTTTTGAAGCTCTTCATATTTTTCACACCTTTGGAAGATCTTCATATTTTTCACACATTTTCAGGCTCTTCATATTTTTGAAAACCGCTTCATGCTCCTCCTATTTTTCTGCCGTTTCATGCTCCTCATACTTTGACACCTTTAGAAGCTCTTACTTAATATTTTTCACTGCCTTTCAGGCTCTTCATGTTTGTCAACACCGCTTCATGCTCCTCCAATTTTTCAGACCGTTTCATGCTCCTCATATTTTTGACACCTTTTGAAGCTCTTCATACTTTTCACACCTTATCAGGCTCTTCGTTGTTTCAACACCATTTCATGCTCCTCCTATTTTTCAGACTGTTTCATGCTCTTCATATTATGACACCTTTTGAAGCTATTCATATTTTTTACACCTTTTGAAGTTCTTCATATTTTTCACACCTTTTCAGGCTCTTCATATTTTTGAACACTGCTTCATGCTCGTCCTATTTTCCAGACCGTTTCATGCTCCTCATATTTTTGACACCTTTTGAAGCTCTTCATATTTTTCACACCTTTTCAGGCTCTTCATGTTTTTGAACACCGTTTCATGCTCCTCCTATTTTTTACACATTTTGAAGCTCTTCATATTTTTCACACATTTTCACGCTTTCCATGTTTTTCAACACCGTTTCATGCTGCTCCTATTTTTCAGAACGTTTCATGCTACTGATATTTTTGAGACGATTTGAAGCTCTTCATATTTTTCACACCTTTTTAGGCTCTTCATGTTTTTGAACAACGCTTCATGCTCCTCCTACTTTTCAGACCGTTTCATGCTCCTCATGTATTTCACACCTTTTGAAGCTCTTCATGTTTTTCAACACAGTTTCATACTCTTACTTTTTTTCCTGACTGTTTCATGCTCCTCTTATTTATCAGACCGTTTCATGTTCTTCATATATGTGACACCTTTTGAAGCGCTTCATATTTTTCACACCTTTTCATGATCTTCATTTTTTTCAACACCGTTTCATGCTCCTCATATTTTTGACACCTTTTAAACACCTCATATTTTTCACACCTTTTCATGCTCTTCCTGATTTTCAATGCCGTCTCATGTTCCTCCTATTTTTTGACCGTTTCATGCTCCTCATATTTTTGACACCTTTTGCAGCTCTTCATGTTTTTCACACCCTTTCATGCTCTTCATGTTTTTCAACACCGTTTCATGCTCCTCCACTGTTTATAACCCTTTAATGCTCCTCATATTTTTAACATCTTTTGAAGCTCTTCATATTTTTCAGACCTTTTCAAGCAATTCATGTGTTCAACACAGTTTCATGTTCCTCCTATTTTTCAGACCGTTTCATGTTCCTCATATTTTTGACACCTTTTAAAGCTCTTCATATTTTTCACACCTTTTCAGGCTCTTAATGTTTTTCAACACCGCTTCATGCTCCTCTTAATTTTCAGACCGTTTCATGCTCCTCATATTTTTGACACCTTTTGAAAGTCTTCATATTTTTCACACCTTTTCAGGCTCTTCCGTTTTTCAACACCGCTTCATACTCCTCCTATTTTTCAGACAGTTTCATACTCCTCTCATTTTTGACACCTTTTGAAGCTCTTCATGTTTTTCACATCTTTTGAAGCTCTTCATATTTTTCACACGTTTTCAGGCTCTTGATGTTTTTTAACACCGTTTCATGCTCCATTTATTTTTTAGACCGTTTCATGCTCCTCATATTTTTGACACCTTTTCAAGCTCTTCATATTTTTTAGACATTTTCAGGCACATCATGATTTTCAACACCACTTCATGCTCCTCCTTTTTTTCAGACCGTTTCATGCTCCTCATATTTTTGACACCTTTTGAAACTCTTCATATATTTAACACCTTTTCAGGCTATTAATGTTTTTCAACACCAGTTCATGCTCCTCCTATATTTCAATGGTTTCATGCTCGTAGCATTTTTGACACCTTTTGAACCTCTTCATATATTTCACACCTTTTCAGGCTCTTCATGTTTTTCAACACCGCTTCATGCTCCTCCTATTTTTCAGACCGTTTCATGCTCATCTTATTTTTGTCACATTTGGAAGCTATTCATATTTTTCACACCTTTACTGGCTCTTCATGTTTTTGAACACCGTTTCATGCTCCTCCTATTTGTGACACTTTTGAAGCTCTTCATATTTTTCACACCTATTCAGGCTCTTCATATTTTTCAACACCGTTTGATGCTCCTCCTATTTTTCACACCGTTTCATGCCCCTCATAATTTTGACACCTTTTGAAAGTCTTCATATTATTCACATCATTTCAAGCCCTTCATGTTTTTGAACAACATTTCATGCTCCTCCTATTTTTCAGACCGTTTCATGCTCCTCATATTTTTGACACCCTTTGAAGCTCTTCATATATTTCACACCTTTTCAGGCTCTTCATGTTTTTCAAAACCGCTTCATGCTCCTCCTATTTTTCAGATCGTTTCATGATCTTCATATTTTACACACCTTTTGAAAGTCTTCATATTTTTCACACATTTTCAGGCTCTTCATGTTTTTGAACTACGTTTCATGCTCCTCCTATTTTTCAGACCGTTTCATGCCCCTCATATTTTTGACACATTTTGAAGCTCTTCATATTTTTCACACCTTTTCAGGCTTTTCTTTTTTTTCAACACCGCTTCATGCTCCTCCTATTTTTCAGACCGTTTCATGCTCCTCATATTTTTGAACACATTTTGAAGCTCTTCATATTTTTCACACCTTTTCAGGCTCTTAATATTTTTCAACACCGCTTCATGCTCCTCCTATTTTTCAGACCGTTTCATGCTCCTCATATTTTTGACAACTTTTGAAGTCTTCATATTTTTCACACCTTTTCAGGCTCTACCGTTTTTCAACACCGCTTCATGCTCCTCCTGTTTTTCTGACCGTTTCATGCTCCTCATATTTTTGACAATTTTGGAAGCTCTTCATATTTTTCACACCTTTTCAGGGTCTTCATGTTTTTCAACACCGTTTCATGTTCCTCATCTTTTTGAAACCTTTTGAAGCTCTTCATATTTTTCACCGCTTTTCAGGCTCTTCATGTTTTTCAACACCACTTCATGCTCCTCGTATTTTTCAGACCGTTTAATGCTCCTCATATTTTTCACTCCTTTTGAAGCTATTTATATTTTTCACACCTTTTCAGGCTCTTCATGTTTTTGAACACCGCTTCATGCTCCTCCTATTTTTCAGACCGTTTCATGCTCCTCATATTTTTGACACCTTTTCAAGCTCTTCATATTTTTCACACCTTTTCAGGCTCTTCTTGTTTTTGAACACCGTTTCATGCTCCTCCTATTTTTTACACATTTTGAAGCTCTTCATATTTTTCACACATTTTCACGCTTTCCATGTTTTTCAACACCGTTTCATGCTGCTCCTATTTTTCAGAACGTTTCATGCTACTGATATTTTTGAGACGATTTGAAGCTCTTCATATTTTTCACACCTTTTCAGGCTCTTCATGTTTTTCAACACCGCTTCATGCTCCTCCTATTTTTCAGACCGTTTCATGCTCCTAATATTTTTGACAACTTTTGAAGCTCTTCATATTTTTCACACCTTTTTAGGCTCTTCATGTTTTTGAACAACGCTTCATGCTCCTCCTACTTTTCAGACCGTTTCATGCTCCTCATGTATTTCACACCTTTTGAAGCTCTTCATGTTTTTCAACACTGTTTCATACTCTTACTTTTTTTCCTGACTGTTTCATGCTCCTCTTATTTTTCAGACCGTTTCATGTTCTTCATATATGTGACACCTTTTGAAGCTCTTCATATTTTTCACACCTTTTCATGATCTTCATTTTTTTCAACACCGTTTCATGCTCCTCATATTTTTGACACCTTTTAAACACCTCATATTTTTCACACCTTTTCATGCTCTTCCTGATTTTCAACGCCGTCTCATGTTCCTCCTATTTTTTGACCGTTTCATGCTCCTCATATTTTTGACACCTTTTGCAGCTCTTCATGTTTTTCACACCCTTTCATGCTCTTCATGTTTTTCAACACCGTTTCATGCTCCTCCACTGTTTATAACCCTTTCATGCTCCTCATATTTTTAACATCTTTTGAAGCTCTTCACATTTTTCAGACCTTTTCAAGCAATTCATGTGTTCAACACAGTTTCATGTTCCTCCTATTTTTCAGACCGTTTCATGTTCCTCATATTTTTGACACCTTTTAAAGCTCTTCATATTTTTCACACCTTTTCATTCTATTCATATTTTTCAACACCGTTTCATGCTCCTCCTATTTTTCAGACCGTTTCATGCTCCTCATGTTTTTGACACCTTTTGAAGCTCTTCATATTTTTCACACCTTTTCATTCTATTCATATTTTTCAACACCGTTTCATGCTCCTCCTATTTTTCAGATCGTTTCTTGCTCCTCTAATTTTTGACACCTTTTGAAGCTCTTCATATTTTTCACACCTTTTGAAAGTTTTCATATTTTTCACACCTTTTGAAGCTCTTCATATTTTTCACACCTTTTCTAGCTCTTCATGTTTTTGAACACCGCTTCATGCTCCACCTATTTCTCAGACCGTTTCAAGCTCTTCATATATTTGACACTTTTTGAAGCTCTTCATATTTTTCACACCTGTTCAGGCTCTTCATGTTTTTGAACACCTTTTCATGCTCCTCCTATTTGTGACAACTTTTGAAGCTCTTCATATTTTTCACACCGTTTCAGGCTCTTAATGTTTTTCAACACCGCTTCATGCTCCTCCTAATTTTCAGATCGTTTCATGCTCCTCATATTTTTGACACCTTTTGAACGTCTTCATATTTTTCACACGTTTTCAGGCTCTTCATGTTTTTCAACACCGTTTCATACTCCTCATATTTTTCAGACAGTTTCATGCTCCTCTCATTTTTGACACCTTTTGAAGCTCTTCATGTTTTTCACATCTTTTGCAGCTCTTCATATTTTACACACCGTTTCAGGCTCTTAATGTTTTTCAACACCGCTTCATGCTCCTCTTATTTTTCTGACCGTTTCATGCTCCACATATTTTTGAACACATTTTGAAGCTCTTCATATTTTTCACACCTTTTCAGGCTCTTCATGTTTTTCAAAACCGCTTCATGCTCCTCCTATTTTTCAGACCGTTTCATGCTCCTCATATTTTTGAACACATTTTGAAGCTCTTCATATTTTTCACACCTTTTCAGGCTCTTAATATTTTTCAACACCGCTTCATGCTCCTCCTATTTTTCAGACCGTTTCATGCTCCTCATATTTTTGACAACTTTTGAAGTCTTCATATTTTTCACACCTTTTCAGGCTCTACCTTTTTTCAACACCGCTTCATGCTCCTCCTATTTTTCTGACCGTTTCATGCTCCTCATATTTTTGACACTTTTTCAAGCTCCTCATATTTTTCACCGCTTTTCAGGCTCTTCATGTTTTTCAACACCACTTCATGCTCCTCGTATTTTTCAGACCGTTTCATGCTCCTCATATTTTTAACCCTATGAAGCTCTTCATATTTTTCACAACTTCTCAGGCTCTTCAGTTTTTTGAACACAGCTTCATGCTCCTCGTATTTTTCAGACCGTTTCATGCTCCTCATATATTTCACACCGTTTGAAGCTCTTCATATTTTTCACACCTTTTCAGGCTCTTCATGTTTTTCAACACCGCTTCATGCTCCTTCTATTTTTCAGACCGTTTCATGCTCCTCATATTTTTGAGACCTTTTGAAGCTCTTCATATTTTTCACACCATTTCAGCCTCTTCATGTTTTTAAACACCACTTCATACTCCTCCTATTTTTCAGACTGTTTCATGCTCCTCATATTTTTGACACCTTTTAAAGCTCTTCACATATTTCACACCTTCTCAGGCTCTTCATGTTTTTCAACCCCGCTTCATGCTCCTCCTATTTTTCAGACCGTTTCATGCTCCTCATATATTTGACACCTTTTGAAGCTCTTCATATTTTTCACACCTTTTCAGGCTCTTCATGTTTTTGAACACCGCTTCATGCTCCTCCTATTTCTCAGACTGTTTCATGCTCCTCATATTTTTGACACCTTTTGAAGCTCTTCATATTTTTCACACCTTTTCAGGCTCTTCTTGTTTTTGAACACTGTTTCATGCTCCTCCTATATTTGACACCTTTTGAAGCTCTTCATATTTTTCACACTTTTTCAGGATCTTCATATCTTTAAAGAGCGCTTCATGGTCCTCATATTTTTGATACATTTTGAAACTCTTCATATTTTTCACACCTTTTCATGCTCTTCATGTTTCTCAACACCGTTTCATGCTCTTCAGGTTTTTGAACACGGCTTCATGCTCCTCTTATTTTTCAGACCGTTTCATGCTCCTCATATTTTGGACACGTTTTGAAACACTTCATATTTTTCCCACCTTTTCAGGCTCTTCATATTTGTGAACACTGCTTCATGCTCCTCCTATTTTCATAGGGTTTCATGCTCCTCATGTTTTTGAGACGTTTTGAAGCTCTTCATATTTTTCATACCTTTTCAGGCTCTTCATGTTTTTGAACACCGTTTCATCCTCCTCCTATTTTTCATTTCGTTTCATGCTCCTCATATTTTTGACACCTTTTGAAGCTCTTCATATTTTTCACACCTTTTCAGGCTCTTCATGTTTTTCAACACCGCTTCATGCTCCTCCTATTTTTCAGACCGTTTCATGCTCCATATATATTTGGCACCTTTTGAAGCTCTTCATATTTTTCACAGCTTTTCAGGCTCTTCATGTTTTTGAACACTGTTTCATGCTCCTCTTATATTTGACACATTTTGAAGCTCTTCATATTTTTCACACCATTTCACGCTCTCCATTTTTTATCACCGTTTCATGCTCCTCCTATTTTTCAGACCGTTTAATGCTCCACATGTATTTCACACCTTTTGAAGCTCCTCATATTTTTCACACCTTTTCAGGCTCTTCTTGTTTTTGCACACCGCTTCATGCTCCTCCTATTTTTCAGACCGTTTAATGCTCCACATGTATTTCACACCTTTTGAAGCTCTTCATATTTTTCACACCTTTTGAAGCTCTTCATATTTTTCACATGTTTTCAGGCCTTCATGTTTTTCAACACCGCTTAATGCTCCTCCTATTTTTCAGACCGTTTAATCCTCCTCATGTATTTCACACTTTTTGAAGCTCTTCATATTTTTCACACCTTTTCAGGCTCTTCATGTTTTTGAACACGGCTTCATGCTCCTCCTATTTTTCAGACCGTTTCATGCTCCTCATAATTTTGACACCTTTTGAAGCTCTTAATATTTTGCACACCTTTTCAGGCTCTTCATGTTTTTGAACACTGATCCATGTTCCTCCTATTTTTCAGACCGTTTCATGCTCCTCATATTTTTCACACCTTTTGAAGCTTTTCATATTTTTCACACCTTTTCAGGCTCTTCATGTTTTTCAGCACTAGTTCATGCTCCTCCTATTTTTCAGACCGTTTCATGCTCATCTCATTTTTTACACCTTTTGAAGCTCTTCATATTTTGCACACCTTTTCAGGCACTTCATGTTTTTCAGCTTCACTTCATGCTCCTCCTATTTTTCAGACCGTTTCATGCTGCTCAAATTTTTTACACCTTTTGAAGCTCTTCATATATTTCACACCTTTTCAGGCTCTTTATATTTTTGAACACCACTTCATGCTCCTCGTATGTTTCAGACCGTTTCATGCTCCTCATATTTTGACACGTTTTGGGGCTCTCATATTTTTCACACCATTTCCAGGCTCTTCATATTTTTGAACACCGTTTCATGCTCCTCCTATTTTTCAAAACGTTTCATGCTCCTCATATTTTTGACACGTTTTGGGCTCTTCATATTTTTCACACCATTCCAGGCTCTTCATATTTTTGAACACCGTTTCATACTCCTCCTATTTTTCAGACGGTTTCATGCTCCTCATATTTTTGACACATTTTGAAGCTCTTCATATTTTTCATACTTTTTCAGGCTCTCCATATTTTTGAACACCGCTTCATGCTCCTCCTATTTTTGAGACCGTTTCATGCTCCTCATATTTTTGACACCTTTTGAAGCTCTTCATATTTGTCACACCTTTTCAGGCTCTTCATGTTTTTGAACACCGCTTTATCTCCTCCTATTTTTCAGACCGTTCCCTGCTCTTCATATTTTTCAAACCTTTGGAAGCTCTTCGTATTTTTCACACCTTTTCAGGCTCTTCATGTTTTTAAACACCGCTTCATGCTCCTTCTGTTTTTCAGACCGTTTCATGTTCCTCATATTTTTGACACCGTTTGAAGCTCTTCATATTTTTCATACCTTTTCAGGCTCTCCATATTTTTGAACACCGCTTCATGCTCCTCCTATTTTTGAGACCGTTTCATGCTCCTCATATTTTTGACACCTTTTGAAGCTCTTCATATTTGTCACACATTTTTAGGCTCTTCATGTTTTTGAACTCCGCCTTATCTTCCTCCTATATTTCAGACCGTTCCATGCTCTTCATATTTTTCAAACCTTTTGAAGCTCTTCATATTTTTCACACCTTTACAGGCTCTTCATGTTTTTAAACACCGCTTCATGCTCTTCCTATTTTTCAGACCATTTCATGCTCCTCATATTTTTCACACCTTTTGAAGCTCTTCATATTTGTCACATCTTTTCATGCTCTTCATTTTTTTCACACCGTTTCATGCTCCTCCTATTTTTCATACCGTTTCATGCTCCTCATATTTTTCACACCTTTTGAAGCTCTTCATATATTTCACACCTTTTGAAGCTCTTCAGAAGTTTCACAGGTTTTCAGGCTCTTCATGTTTTTCAACACGGCTTCATGCTCCTCCTATTTTTCTGATCGTTTCCCGCTTCTCATATGCTTCACACCTTTTGAAGCTCTTCATGTTTTTTAACACCTTTTCATGCTCCTCCTATATTTCAGAGAGTTTCATGCTCCTCATATATTGACACCTTTTGAAGCTCTTCATATTTTTCACACCTTTTCAGGGTCTTCATGTTTTTCTACACCACTTCATGCTCCTCCAATTTTTCAGACCGTTTCCTGCTCCTCATATTTTTAACACCTTTTGAAGCTCTTTATATGTTTCACACCTTTTGAAGCTCTTCATGTTTTTTAACACCATTTCATCCTCCTCCTATTTTTCAGACCGTTTCATGCCCCTCATATTTTTGACACCTTTTGAAGCTCTTCATATATTTCACACCTTTTCATGCTCTTCATGTTCTTTAACACCGTTTCATGCTCCTACTATTTTTCAGACAGTTTCCTGCTCCTCATATTTTTCACACCTTTTGAAGCTAGACATAATTTCACAGCTTTTCAGGCTCTTCATGTTTTTGAATACCGCTTCATGCTCCTCCTATTTTTCAGACCGTTTCATGCTCCTCATATATATGACACATTTTGAAGCTCTTCATATTTTTCACACCTTTTCAGGCTCTTCATGTTTTTGAACTCCGTTTCTTGCTCCTCCGATATTTCAGACCTTTTCATTCTCCTCATATTTTTGACACCTTTTGAAGCTCTTCATATGTTTCACACATTTTCAGGCTCTTCATGTTTTTCTACACCGCTTAATGCTCCTCCTATTTTTCAGACCGTTTCATGCTCCTCATATTTTTGACACCTTTTGAACCTCTTCATATTTTTCACACCTTTTCAGGTTCTTCATGTTTTTCAACACAACTTCATGCTCCTCCTATTATTCAGACCGTTTCATGCTCCTCATATTTTTGAAACCTTTTGAAGCTCTTCATATATTTCACACCTCTTCAGGCTCTTCATGTATTTCAACACCGTTTCATTCTACTCCTATTTTTCAGACCGTTTCATGCTCCTCATATTTTTGCCACCTTTTGAAGCTCTTCATATTTTTCACACCTTTTCAGGCTCTTCTTGTTTTTCAAAACCGCTTCATGCTCCTCCGATTTTTCATACCGTTTCATGCTCCTCATATTTTTGACACCTTTTGAAGCTTGACATAATTTCACAGCTTTTCAGGCTCTTCATATTTTTGAATAACGCTTCATGCTCCTCCAGTTTTTCAGACCGTTTCATGCTCCTCATATGTTTCACACTTTTTGAAGCTCTTCATGTTTTTTAACACCTTTTCATGCTCCTCCTATATTTCAGACAGTTTCCTGCTCCTTATATTTTGACACCTTTTGAAGCACTTTATATTTTTCACACCTTTTCAGGGTCTTAATGTTTTTCTACACCACTTCATGCTCCTCCTATTTTTCAGAAAGTTTCCTGCTCCTCATATATTTGACTCCTTTTGAAGCTCTTCATATTTTTCACACCTTTTCAGGCTCTTCATCTTTTTCAACACCACTTCATGCTCCTGCTATTTTCTAGACCGTTTCATACTCCTCATATTTTTGACACATTTTGAGGCTCTTAATATTTTTCACACCTTTTCAAGCTCTTCATGTTTTCGAACAACGTTTCATGATCCTCCTATTTTTCAGAACGTTTCATGCTCCTCATATTTTTGACAGCTTTTAAAGCTCTTCATATTTTTCACACCTTTCAAGCTCTTCGTGTTTTTGAACACCGCTTCATGCTCCTCCTATGTTTCAACTGTTTCATGCTCCTCATGTATTTCACACCTTTTGAAGCGCTTCATATATTTCGCATGTTTTCAGGCTCTTCATGTTTTTCAAAACCAATTCATGCTCCTCCTATTTTTCAGACTGTTTCATGCTCCTCAAATTTTTGACACCTTTTGAAGTTCTTCATATATTTTCCACCTTTTCAGGCTCTTCATTTTTGTGAACTCCGCTTCATGCTCCTCCTTTTCTTCAGACCGTTTCATGCTCATCTCAATTTTGACATCTTTTGAAGCTCTTCATATTATTCACACCTTTTGAATTTCTTCATATTTTTCATATTTTTGAAGCTCTTCATATTTTTCACACGTTTTCAGGCTCCTCATGTTTTTCAACACCGCTTCATGCTTCTCCTGTTTTTCAGACCGTTTCATGTTCCTCATATTTTTGACACATTTTGAAGCTCTTCATATTTTTCACATCTTTTCAGGCTCTTCATGTTTTTTAACACCACTTCATGCTCCTCGTATTTTTCAGACCTTTTCATGCTCCTCATATTTTTGATACCTTTTGAAGCTCTTCATATTTTTCACACATTTTGAAGCTCTTCGTATTTTTCACACCTTTTCAGGCTCTTCATGTTTTTCAACACCTCTTCATGCTCCTCCTATTTTTCACAACTTTTGAAGCTCTTCATATTTTTCACACCTTTTCAGGCTCTTCATGTTTTTCAACACCACTTCATGCTGCTCCTATTTTTCTGACCGTTTCATGTTCCTCATATTTTTGAAAGCTTTTGAAGCTCTTCATATTTTTCACACCTTTTCAGGCTCTTCATATTTTTCTACACTGCTTCATGGTCCTCCTATTTTTCAGACCGTTTCCTGCTCCTCATATTTTTAACACCTTTTGAAGCTCTTTATATGTTTCACACCTTTTGAAGCTCTTCATGTTTTTTAACACCATTTCATCCTCCTCCTATTTTTCAGACCGTTTCATGCCCCTCATATTTTTGACACCTTTTGAAGCTCTTCATATATTTCACACCTTTTCATGCTCTTCATGTTCTTTAACACCGTTTCATGCTCCTACTATTTTTCAGACAGTTTCCTGCTCCTCATATTTTTCACACCTTTTGAGGCTAGACATAATTTCACAGCTTTTCAGGCTCTTCATGTTTTTGAATACCGCTTCATGCTCCTCCTATTTTTCAGACCGTTTCATGCTCCTCATATATATGACACATTTTGAAGCTCTTCATATTTTTCACACCTTTTCAGGCTCTTCATGTTTTTGAACTCCGTTTCTTGCTCCTCCGATATTTCAGACCTTTTCATTCTCCTCATATTTTTGACACCTTTTGAAGCTCTTCATATGTTTCACACATTTTCAGGCTCTTCATGTTTTTCTACACCGCTTAATGCTCCTCCTATTTTTCAGACCGTTTCATGCTCCTCATATTTTTGACACCTTTTGAACCTCTTCATATTTTTCACACCTTTTCAGGTTCTTCATGTTTTTCAACACAACTTCATGCTCCTCCTATTATTCAGACCGTTTCATGCTCCTCATATTTTTGAAACCTTTTGAAGCTCTTCATATATTTCACACCTCTTCAGGCTCTTCATGTATTTCAACACCGTTTCATTCTACTCCTATTTTTCAGACCGTTTCATGCTCCTCATATTTTTGCCACCTTTTGAAGCTCTTCATATTTTTCACACCTTTTCAGGCTCTTCTTGTTTTTCAAAACCGCTTCATGCTCCTCCGATTTTTCATACCGTTTCATGCTCCTCATATTTTTGACACCTTTTGAAGCTTGACATAATTTCACAGCTTTTCAGGCTCTTCATATTTTTGAATAACGCTTCATGCTCCTCCAGTTTTTCAGACCGTTTCATGCTCCTCATATGTTTCACACTTTTTGAAGCTCTTCATGTTTTTTAACACCTTTTCATGCTCCTCCTATATTTCAGACAGTTTCCTGCTCCTTATATTTTGACACCTTTTGAAGCACTTTATATTTTTCACACCTTTTCAGGGTCTTAATGTTTTTCTACACCACTTCATGCTCCTCCTATTTTTCAGAAAGTTTCCTGCTCCTCATATATTTGACTCCTTTTGAAGCTCTTCATATTTTTCACACCTTTTCAGGCTCTTCATCTTTTTCAACACCACTTCATGCTCCTGCTATTTTCTAGACCGTTTCATACTCCTCATATTTTTGACACATTTTGAGGCTCTTAATATTTTTCACACCTTTTCAAGCTCTTCATGTTTTCGAACAACGTTTCATGATCCTCCTATTTTTCAGAACGTTTCATGCTCCTCATATTTTTGACAGCTTTTAAAGCTCTTCATATTTTTCACACCTTTCAAGCTCTTCGTGTTTTTGAACACCGCTTCATGCTCCTCCTATGTTTCAACTGTTTCATGCTCCTCATGTATTTCACACCTTTTGAAGCGCTTCATATATTTCGCATGTTTTCAGGCTCTTCATGTTTTTCAAAACCAATTCATGCTCCTCCTATTTTTCAGACTGTTTCATGCTCCTCAAATTTTTGACACCTTTTGAAGTTCTTCATATATTTTCCACCTTTTCAGGCTCTTCATTTTTGTGAACTCCGCTTCATGCTCCTCCTTTTCTTCAGACCGTTTCATGCTCATCTCAATTTTGACATCTTTTGAAGCTCTTCATATTATTCACACCTTTTGAATTTCTTCATATTTTTCATATTTTTGAAGCTCTTCATATTTTTCACACGTTTTCAGGCTCCTCATGTTTTTCAACACCGCTTCATGCTTCTCCTGTTTTTCAGACCGTTTCATGTTCCTCATATTTTTGACACATTTTGAAGCTCTTCATATTTTTCACATCTTTTCAGGCTCTTCATGTTTTTTAACACCACTTCATGCTCCTCGTATTTTTCAGACCTTTTCATGCTCCTCATATTTTTGATACCTTTTGAAGCTCTTCATATTTTTCACACATTTTGAAGCTCTTCGTATTTTTCACACCTTTTCAGGCTCTTCATGTTTTTCAACACCTCTTCATGCTCCTCCTATTTTTCACAACTTTTGAAGCTCTTCATATTTTTCACACCTTTTCAGGCTCTTCATGTTTTTCAACACCACTTCATGCTGCTCCTATTTTTCTGACCGTTTCATGTTCCTCATATTTTTGAAAGCTTTTGAAGCTCTTCATATTTTTCACACCTTTTCAGGCTCTTCATATTTTTCTACACTGCTTCATGGTCCTCCTATTTTTCAGACCGTTTCATGCTCCTCATGTATTTCACACCTTTTGAAGCTCTTCATATTTTTCACACGTTTTCAGGCTCCTCATGTTTTTCATCAATGCTTCATGCTCCTTCTCTTTTTCAGACCGTTTCATGCTCCTCATATTTTTCACACCTTTTGAAGCTCTTCATATTTTTCACACATTTTCAAGCTCTTCACTCTTTTTAACACCGTCACATGCTCCTCCTATTTTTCAGACCGTTTCATGCTCCTAATATTTTTGACACCTTTTGAAATCTTCATATACTTCCCACCTTTTCAGGCTCTTCATTGTTCAAAAACAACTTCATGCTCCTTCTATTTTTCAGACCGTTTCATGGTCATCTCATTTTTGACACCTTTTGAAGCTCTTCATATTTTTCATACCTTTTGAAGATCTTCATATTTTTCACACGACTTCAGGCTCTTCATATTTTTCAACACCGCGTCATGCTACTCCTATTTTTCAGACAGTTTCATGCTCCTCATATTTTTGACAGGTTTTGAAGCTCTTCATATTTTTCACACCTTTTCAGGCTCTTCATGGTTTTCAACACCGTTTCATGTTCCTCCTATTTTTCAGACCGTTTCATGCTCCTCATAATTTTGACACCCTTTGAAGCTCTTCTTATATTTCACACCTTTTCAGACTCTTCATGTTTTCGAACACCACATCAAGTTCCTCCTATTTTTGCGACCGTTTCATGCTCTTCATATTTTTGACACCTTTTGAAGCTCTTCATATTTTTCACACCTTTTGAAGCTTTTCATATATTTCACACATTTTCAGGCTCTTCATGTTTTTCAACACCACTTCATGCTCCTCCTATTTTTCAGACCGTTTCATGCTCATCTAATTTTTGACACCTTTTGAAGCTCTTCATATATTTCACACCTTTTGAAGCTCTTCATATTTTTCACATTTTTGAAGCTCTTCAAATTTTTCACACGTTTTCAGGCTCTTCATGCTTTTGAAAACCGCTTCATGCTCCTGCTATATTTCACAAAGTTTCACACTCCTCATATTTTTGACACCTTTTGAGGCTACTCATATTTTTCACACCTTTTCAGGCTCTTCATGTTTTTGAACACCGTTTCATGATCCTCCTATTTTTCAGAAAGTTCCATGCTCCTCATATTCTTGACACCTTTTAAAGTTCTTCATATTTTTCACACCTTTTAAGGCTCTTCATGTTTTGAAGACCGTTTCATGCTCCTCCTATTTTCAGACCCTTTCATGCTCTTCATTTTTTTGACACCTTTTGAAGCTCTTCATATTTTTCACACCTTTTGAAGCTCTTCATATATTTCACACCTTTTCAGGCTCTTCATGGTTTTGAACACCGCGTCATGCTCCTCCTATTTTTCAGACCGTTTCATGCTTTTCATTTTTTTGTCACCTTTTGAAGCTCCTCATATTTTTCACACCTTTGAAGCTCTTCATATATTTCACACCTTTTCAGGCTCTTCATGTTTTTCAACACCACTTCATGCTCCTCCTATTTTTCAGACCGTTTCATGCTCATCTAATTTTTGACACCTTTTGAAGGTTCTCATATATTTCACACCTTTTTAAGCTCTTCATATTTTTCACATTTTTGAAGCTCTTCATATTTTTCACACGTTTTCAGGCCCTTCATGATTTTGAACACCACTTCATGCACCTCCTATTTTTCAGACAGTTTCATGATCCTCATGTATTTCACACCTTTTGAAGCTCTTCATATTTTTCACACCTTTTCAGGCTCTTCGTGATTTTCAAACCCGTTTCATGCTCCTCCTATTTTTCAGACCGATTCATGCTCCTCATATTTTTGACCTCTTTTGAAGTTCCTAATATTTTTCACACCTTTTGAAGCTCTTCATATATTTCACACTTTTTCAGGCTCTTCATGTTTTTCAACACCGCTTCATGCTCCTCCTATTTTTCAGACCGTTTCATGCTCATCTCATTTTTGACAGCTTTTGAAGCTCTTCATATTTTTCGCACCTTTTGAAGCTCTTCATATATTTCACACCTTTTCAGGCTCTTCATGTTTATGAACATCGCTTCATGCTCCTCCTATAATTCAGACGGTTTCATGCTCCTCATGTATTTCACTCCTTTTGAAGCTCTTCATATTTTACACACCTTTTCAGGCTCTTCATGATTTTCAACCCCACTTCATGCTCCTCCTATTTTGCAGACCGTTTCATTCTCCTCATATTTTTAACACCTTTTGAGCTCTTCACATTTTTCACACCTTTTCAGGCTCTTCATGATTTTCAACACCGCTTCATTCTCCTCCTATTTTTCAGACCGTTTCATGCTCGTCTCATTTTTGACACCTTTTGAAGCTGTTCATATTTTTCACTCCTTTTGAAGCTCTTCATATTTTTCACATTTTTGAAACTCTTCCTATTTTTCACACCTTTTGAAGCTCTTCATGTTTTTCAACACCGCTTCATGCTCCTCCTATTTTTCAGACCGTTTCATGCTCCTCATATTTTTGACACGTTTTGAAACTCTTTATATTTTTCACACCTTTTGAAGCTCTTCATGTTTTTGATCACTGATTTATGCTCCTCCTATTTTTGAAAACGTATCATGCTCCTCATATTTTTGACACTTTTTGAAGCTCTTCATATTTTTCACACCTTTTCAGGCTCTTCATGATTTTCAACACCGCTTCATGCTCCTCCTATTTTTCAGACCGTTTCATGCTCGTCTCATTTTTGACACCTTTTGAAGCTGTTCATATTTTTCACTCCTTTTGAAGCTCTTCATATTTTTCACATTTTTGAAACTCTTCTTATTTTTCACACCTTTTGAAGCTCTTCATGTTTTTCAACACCGATTCATGCTCCTCCTATTTTTCAGACCGTTTCATGCTCCTCATATTTTTGACACGTTTTGAAACTCTTTATATTTTTCACACCTTTTGAAGCTCTTCATGTTTTTGATCACTGATTTATGCTCCTCCTATTTTTGAAAACGTATCATGCTCCTCATATTTTTTACACCTTTTGAAGCTCTTCATATTTTTCACACCTTTTCAAGCTCTTCATGTTTTTGAACACCTTTTCATGCTCCTCGTATTTTTCAGACCGTTTCATGATCCTCATATTTTTGACACTTTTTGAAGCTCTTCATATTTTTCACATCTTTTCAGGCTCTTCATGTTTTTGAACACCACTTCATGCTCCTCCTATTTTTCAGACCGTTGCATGCTCCTGATATTTTTGACAATTTTAGAAGCTCTTCATATTTTTCAACACCACTTCATGCTCCTCCTATTTTTCAGGCCGTTTCTTGCTCCACATATATTTGACACCTTTTGAAGCTCTTCATATATTTCACACCTTTTCAGGTTCTTCATGTTTTTGAACACCACTTCATGCTACTCCTATTTTTCAGACCGTTTCATGTTCCTCATTTATTTCACACATTTTGAAGCTCTTCATATTTTACACACCTTTTCAGGCTCTTCATGATTTTCAACACCACTTCATGCTCCTCCTATTTTTCAGATCATTTCATACTCCTCATATTTTTCACACCTTTTGAAGCTCTTCATATTTTTCACACCTGTTCAGGTTCTTCATGTTTTTCTACACCGCTTCATGATCCTCCTATTTTGCAGACCGTTTCATGCTCCTCATATTTTTGACACCTTTTGAAGCTCTTCATATGTTTCCCACCTTTTCAGGCTCTTCATGTTTTTGAACACCGTTTCATGCTGCTCCTATTTTTCAGACCGTTTCATGCTCCTCCTATATTTCAGACCGTTTCATGCTCCTCATATTTTTGACACATTTTCAAGCTCTTCATATTTTTCACACCTTTTCAGGCTCTTCATGTTTTTCAACACCGCTTCCTGCTCCTCCTATTTTTCAGACCGTTTCATGCTCCTCATATTTTGAAACCTTTTGAAGCTCTTCATATTTTTCACACCTTTTAAAGCTCTTCGTGTTTTTCACACCGTTTCATGCTCCCCTCTTTTTCAGATCGATTCATGCTCCTCATATTTTTCACACCTTTTGAAGCTCTTTATATTTGTCACACCATTTCAGGCTCTTCATGTTTTTTTACACCGCTTCATGCTCCTCCAATTTTTCAGACCGTTTCATGCTTATCCTATTTTTCAGACTCTTTCATGCACCTCTTATTATTGACACCTTTTGAAGCTCTTCATATTTTTCACACCTTTTCAGTCTCTTCATGTATTTGAGCACAGCTTCATGCTGCTCCTATTTTTCAGACCGTTTTATGCTCCTCATGTTTTTGACACCTTTTGAAGCTCTTCGTATTTTTCACACCTTTTCAGCCTCTACATGTTTCTGAACACCATTTCATGCTGCTCCTATTTTTCAGACCGTTTCATGCTCCTCATATTTTTGACACCTTTTGAAGCTCTTCATATTTTTCACATCTTTTCAGGCTCTTCATGTTTTGCAACACTGCTTCATGCTCCTCCTATATGTTCAGACCGTTTCATGCTCCTCATATTTCTGACTCCTTTTGAAGCTCTTCATATTTTTCACACCTTTTCAGACTCTTCATTTTTCTCAACACAACTTCATGCTCCTCCTATTTTTCAGACCGTTCCATGCTCCTCATATTTTTGACTCCTATAGAAACTCTTCATATTTTTCACACTTTTTCAGGCTCTTCATGTTTTTCAACACCGATTCATGCTCCCCCTATTTCTCAGATGGTTTCATGCTCATCGAATATTTGACACCTTTTGAAGCTCTTCATATTTTTGACACCTTTTGAAGCTCTTCATATTTTTCACATCTTTTAAGGCTCTTCATGTCTTTGAACACCGCTTCATGCTCCTCCTCTTTTTCAGAGCGTTTCATTCTCCTCATATTTTTGACACCTGTTGAAGCTCTTCATATTTTTCACACCTTTTCATTCTCTTCATCTTTTTCATCACCACTTCATGCTCCTCCTAATTTTCAGACCTTTTCATGATCCATATATATGTGACACCTTTTAAAGGTTTTCATATTTTTCACACCTTTTCAGGCTCTTCATGTTTTTGAACACCGCTTCATGCTCCTCCTATATGTTCAGACCGTTTCATGCTCCTCATATTTCTGACTCCTTTTGAAGCTCTTCATATTTTTCACACCTTTTCAGACTCTTCATTTTTCTCAACACAACTTCATGCTCCTCCTATTTTTCAGACCGTTCCATGCTCCTCATATTTTTGACTCCTATAGAAACTCTTCATATTTTTCACACTTTTTCAGGCTCTTCATGTTTTTCAACACCGATTCATGCTCCCCCTATTTCTCAGATGGTTTCATGCTCATCGAATATTTGACACCTTTTGAAGCTCTTCATATTTTTCACACCTTTTGAAGCTCTTCATATTTTTAACACGTTTTCAGGCTCTTCATGTTTTTCAACACCGCTTCATGCTCCTCCTATTTTCAAAACCGTATCTTGCTCCTCATATTTTTGACACCTTTTGAAGCTCTTCATATATTTCACACCTTTTCAGGCTCTTCATATTTTTGAACACCGCTTCATGCTCCTCCTAATTTTCAGACCTTTTCATGCTCCATATATATTTGACACCTTTTGAAGCTTTTCATATTTTTCACACCTTTTCATGCTCTTCATGTTTTTGAACACCATTTCATGCTCCTCCTATTTTGCAGACCGTTTCATTCTCCTCATATTTTTAACACCTTTTGAGCTCTTCACATTTTTCACACCTTTTCAGGCTCTTCATGATTTTCAACACCGCTTCATTCTCCTCCTATTTTTCAGACCGTTTCATGCTCGTCTCATTTTTGACACCTTTTGAAGCTGTTCATATTTTTCACTCCTTTTGAAGCTCTTCATATTTTTCACATTTTTGAAACTCTTCCTATTTTTCACACCTTTTGAAGCTCTTCATGTTTTTCAACACCGCTTCATGCTCCTCCTATTTTTCAGACCGTTTCATGCTCCTCATATTTTTGACACGTTTTGAAACTCTTTATATTTTTCACACCTTTTAAAGCTCTTCATGTTTTTGATCACTGATTTATGCTCCTCCTATTTTTGAAAACGTATCATGCTCCTCATATTTTTTACACCTTTTGAAGCTCTTCATATTTTTCACACCTTTTCAGGCTCTTCATGATTTTCAACACCGCTTCATGCTCCTCCTATTTTTCAGACCGTTTCATGCTCGTCTCATTTTTGACACCTTTTGAAGCTGTTCATATTTTTCACTCCTTTTGAAGCTCTTCATATTTTTCACATTTTTGAAACTCTTCCTATTTTTCACACCTTTTGAAGCTCTTCATGTTTTTCAACACCGCTTCATGCTCCTCCTATTTTTCAGACCGTTTCATGCTCCTCATATTTTTGACACGTTTTGAAACTCTTTATATTTTTCACACCTTTTGAAGCTCTTCATGTTTTTGATCACTGATTTATGCTCCTCCTATTTTTGAAAACGTATCATGCTCCTCATATTTTTTACACCTTTTGAAGCTCTTCATATTTTTCACACCTTTTCAAGCTCTTCATGTTTTTGAACACCTTTTCATGCTCCTCGTATTTTTCAGACCGTTTCATGATCCTCATATTTTTGACACTTTTTGAAGCTCTTCATATTTTTCACACCTTTTCAGGCTCTTCATGATTTTCAACACCGCTTCATGCTCCTCCTATTTTTCAGACCGTTTCATGCTCGTCTCATTTTTGACACCTTTTGAAGCTGTTCATATTTTTCACTCCTTTTGAAGCTCTTCATATTTTTCACATTTTTGAAACTCTTCTTATTTTTCACACCTTTTGAAGCTCTTCATGTTTTTCAACACCGATTCATTCTCCTCCTATTTTTCAGACCGTTTCATGCTCCTCATATTTTTGACACGTTTTGAAACTCTTTATATTTTTCACACCTTTTGAAGCTCTTCATGTTTTTGATCACTGATTTATGCTCCTCCTATTTTTGAAAACGTATCATGCTCCTCATATTTTTTACACCTTTTGAAGCTCTTCATATTTTTCACACCTTTTCAAGCTCTTCATGTTTTTGAACACCTTTTCATGCTCCTCATATTTTTCAGACCGTTTCATGATCCTCATATTTTTGACACTTTTTGAAGCTCTTCATATTTTTCACATCTTTTCAGGCTCTTCATGTTTTTGAACACCACTTCATGCTCCTCCTATTTTTCAGACCGTTGCATGCTCCTGATATTTTTGACAATTTTAGAAGCTCTTCATATTTTTCAACACCACTTCATGCTCCTCCTATTTTTCAGGCCGTTTCTTGCTCCACATATATTTGACACCTTTTGAAGCTCTTCATATATTTCACACCTTTTCAGGTTCTTCATGTTTTTGAACACCACTTCATGCTACTCCTATTTTTCAGACCGTTTCATGTTCCTCATTTATTTCACACATTTTGAAGCTCTTCATATTTTACACACCTTTTCAGGCTCTTCATGATTTTCAACACCACTTCATGCTCCTCCTATTTTTCAGACCATTTCATACTCCTCATATTTTTCACACCTTTTGAAGCTCTTCATATTTTTCACACCTGTTCAGGTTCTTCATGTTTTTCTACACCGCTTCATGATCCTCCTATTTTGCAGACCGTTTCATGCTCCTCATATTTTTGACACCTTTTGAAGCTCTTCATATTTTTCCCACCTTTTCAGGCTCTTCATGTTTTTGAACACCGTTTCATGCTGCTCCTATTTTTCAGACCGTTTCATGCTCCTCCTATATTTCAGACCGTTTCATGCTCCTCATATTTTTGACACATTTTCAAGCTCTTCATATTTTTCACACCTTTTCAGGCTCTTCATGTTTTTCAACACCGCTTCCTGCTCCTCCTATTTTTCAGACCGTTTCATGCTCCTCATATTTTGAAACCTTTTGAAGCTCTTCATATTTTTCACACCTTTTAAAGCTCTTCGTGTTTTTCACACCGTTTCATGCTCCCCTCTTTTTCAGATCGATTCATGCTCCTCATATTTTTCACACCTTTTGAAGCTCTTTATATTTGTCACACCATTTCAGGCTCTTCATGTTTTTTTACACCGCTTCATGCTCCTCCAATTTTTCAGACCGTTTCATGCTTATCCTATTTTTCAGACTCTTTCATGCACCTCTTATTATTGACACCTTTTGAAGCTCTTCATATTTTTCACACCTTTTCAGTCTCTTCATGTATTTGAGCACAGCTTCATGCTGCTCCTATTTTTCAGACCGTTTTATGCTCCTCATGTTTTTGACACCTTTTGAAGCTCTTCGTATTTTTCACACCTTTTCAGCCTCTACATGTTTCTGAACACCATTTCATGCTGCTCCTATTTTTCAGACCGTTTCATGCTCCTCATATTTTTGACACCTTTTGAAGCTCTTCATATTTTTCACATCTTTTCAGGCTCTTCATATTTTGCAACACTGCTTCATGCTCCTCCTATTTTTCAGACCGTTTCATGCTCATCTCATTTTTGACACCTTTTGAAGCTCTGCATATTTTTCACAACTTTTCAGGCTCTTCATGATTTTGATCACCGTTTCATGCTTCTCCTATTTTTCAGCCCGTTTCATGCTTCTCATATTTTTGACACCTTTTAAAGCTCTTCACATTTTTCACACCTTTCAGGTTCTTCAAGTTTCCAACACCGCTTCATGATCCTCCTATTTTTCAGACCGTTTCATGCTCCTCATATTTTTGACACCTTTTGAAGCTCTTCCTATATTTCAAAATTTTCAGGATCTTCATGTTTTTCAACACCACTTCATGCTCCTCCTATTTTTCAGACCGTTTCAAGCTCCTCATATTTTTGACACATTTTGAAGCTCTTCATATTTTTCACACCTTTTCAGGCTCTTCATTTTTTTCAACACCATTTTATGCTGCTCTTATTTTTCAGACCGTTACATGCTCATCTCATTTTTGACACCTTTTGAAATTCTTCATATATTTCACACCTTTGAAGCTCTTCATATTTTTCACACGTTTTCAGGCACTTCATGTTTTTGATCACCGTTTCATGCTCCTCCTATTTTTCATACCATTTCAGGCTCCTCGTATTTTTGACACCTTTTGATGCTCTTCATATTTCTCACACCTTTTCAGGCTCTTAATGTTTTTCAAAAACGCTGCATGCTCCTGTTATTTTTCAGACCGTTTCATGCTCCTCATATTTTTCACACCTTTTGAAGCTCTTCATATTTTGCACATTTTTGAAGATTTTCATATTTTTCACATGTTTTCAGGCTTTTCATGTTTTTCAACACCACTTCATGCTCCTCATTTTTTCAGACCGTTTCATTCTCCTCATATTTTTGACACGTTTTTAGGCTCTTCATATTTTTCACACCTTTTCAGGCTCTTCATGTTTTTGAACACCGTTTCATGCTCCTCCTAATTTTCAGACCATTTCATGCTCCTCATATTTTTGACACCTTTTGAAGATCTTCATATTTATCACACGTTTTCATGCTCTTCATGTTTTTCAACACCACTTCATGCTCCTCGTGTTCTGCAGACCGTTTCATGCTCCTCATATTTTTGACACCTTTTGAAGCTCTTCATATATTTCACACCTTTTCAGGCTCTTCATGTTTTTCAACACCGCTTCATGCTCCTCCTCTTTTTCAGACCGTTTCGTGCTCCTCATATTTTTGACACCTTTAGAAGCTCTTCAGATTTTTCACACCTTTTCAGGCTCTTCATGTTTTGAACACCAATTCATGCTCCTCTTATTTTTCAGAGAGTTTCATGCTCCTCATATATTTCACACCTTTTGAAGCTCTTCATATATTTCACAACTTTTCAGGCTCTTCATGTTTTTGAACACCGCTTCTTGCTCCTCGTATTTTTCAGACCGTTTCATGCTCATCTCATTTTTGACACCTTTTGAAGCTCTTCATATTTTTCACACCTTTTGAAGCTCTTCATATTTTCACACGTTTTCAGGCTCTTCATCTTTTTCAACACCGCTTCTTGCTCCTCCTATTTTTCAGACCGATTCATGCTCCTCATATTTTTGACACCTTTTGAAGCTCTTCATATTTTTCACAACTTTTCAGGCTCTTCATGTTTTTGATCACCGTTTCATGCTTCTCCTATTTTTCAGCCCGTTTCATGCTCCTCATATTTTTGACACCTTTTGAAGCTCTTAACTTTTTTAACACCTTTTCAGGTTCTTCATGTTTTTCAACACCGCTTCATGAACCTCCTATTTTTAAGACCTTTTCATGCTCCTCATATTTTTGACACCTTTTGAAGCTCTTCATATTTTTCACAATTTTCCTCTTCTTCATGTTTTTCAACACCACTTCATACTCCTCCTATTTTTCAGACCGTTTCAAGCTCCTCATATTTTTGACACATTTAGAAGCTCGTCATATTTTTCACACCTTTTCAGGCTCTTCATGTTTTTGAACACTGTTTCATGCTCCTCCTATTTTTCAGACTGTTTCATGCTCCTCATATTTTTGACACCTTTTGAACCTCTTCATATTTTTCACACCTTTTCAGGCATTCATGTTTTTCAACACCGCTTCATGCTCCTCCTATTTTTCAGACCGTTTCAAGCTCCTCATATTTTTGACACATTTAGAAGCTCGTCATATTTTTCACACCTTTTCAGGCTCTTCATGTTTTTGAACACTGTTTCATGCTCCTCCTATTTTTGAGACCGTTTCATACTCCTCATATTTTTGACACATTTTGAAGCTCTTAATATTTTTCACACATTTTCAGGCTCTTCGTGTTTTTCAACACCACTTCATGCTCCTCCTATTTTTCAGACAGTTTCATGCTCATCTCATTTTTGACACCTTTTGAAGCTCTTCATATATTTCACACCTTTTGAAGCTCTTCATATTTTTCCACCTTTTCATTCTCTTCTTGTTTTTCAACACCGTTTCATGCTGCTATTATTTTTCAGACCGTTTCATGCTCCTCATTATTGACACCTTTTGGAGCTCTTTATATTTGTCACACCGTTTCAGGCAATTCATGTTTTTCAGCACCGCTTCATGCTCCTCCTATTTTTCAGACCGTTTCAGGCTCCTCCTATTTTTCAGACTGTTTCATGCACCTCTTATTATTGACACCTTTTGAAGCTCTTCATATATTTCACACCTTTCCGGCTCTTCATGTTTTTCAACACCGCTTCATGCTCCTCCTATTTTTCAGACCGTTTCAGGCTCCTCCTATTTTTCAGACTGTTTCATGCACCTCTTATTATTGACACCTTTGTAAGCTCTTCTTATTTTTCACACCTTTTCAGGCTCTTCATGTTTTTCAACATCGCTTCATGCTCCTGCTATTTCGCAGAACGTTTCATGCTCCTCATATTTTTCACATCTTTTGAAGCTCTTCATATTTTTCACACCTTCTCAGGCTCTTCATGTTTTTGAGCACAGCTTCATGCTCCTCCTATTTTTCAGACCGTTTCATGCTCCTCATATTTTTGACACCTTTGTAAGCTCTTGATATTTTTGACACCTTTTCAGGATCTTCATGTTTTTCAACACCGCTTCATGCTCCTCCTATTTTTCAGACCGTTTCATGCTCCTCATATTTTTCACACCTTTGGAAGCTCTTCATATTTTTCACATCTTTTCAGGCTCTTCATGTTTTTGAACACCACTTCATGCTCCTCCTATTTTTCAGACCGTTTCATGCTCCTCATATTTTTCACACCTGTTGATGCTCTTCGTATTTTTCACACCTTTTCAGGCTCTTCATGTTTTTCAACACCGCTTCATGCTCCTCCTATTTTTCACACCTATTGAAGCTCATCATATTTTTCACAGCTTCTCAGGCTCTTCATGTTTTTGAGCACAGCTTCATGCTCCTCCTATTTTTCAGACAATTTCATGCTCCTCATGTATTTCACGCCTTTTGAAGCTCTTCATACTTTTCACACCTTTTCAGGCTCTTCATATTTTTGAACAGCATTTCATGCTTCTCCGATTTTTCAGACCGTTTCATGCTCCTCCTATTTTGCAGACTGTTTCATTCACCTCTTATTATTGACACCTTTTCAAGCTCTTTATATTTTTCACACCTTTTCAGGCTCTTCATTTTGTTCAACACCGCTTCATGCTCCTCCTATTTTTGAGACCTTTTCATGCTCCTCATATTTTTTACACATTTTGAAGCTCTTCATATATTTCACACTTTTTCAGGCTCTACATGTTTATCAACACCACTTCATCCTCCTTCTGTGTTTCAGACCGTTTCTTGCTCATCTCATTTTTGACACCTTTTGAAGCTCTTCATATTTTTCACACCTTTTGAAGCTCTTCATATTTTTCACACATTTTCAGGCTCTTCATGTGTTTCAACACCGCTTCATTCTCCTCCTATTTTTCAGACCGTTTCATGCTCCTCATATTTTTGACACCTTTTGAAGGTCTTCATATTTTTCACACCTTTTCAGGCTATTCATGTTTTGAACACCGCTTCATGCTCCTCCTATTTTTCAGACCGTTTCATGCTCCTCATATTTTTGACACCTTTTGAAGGTCTTCATATTTTTCACACCTTTTCAGGCTATTCATGTTTTGAACACCGCTTCATGCTCCTCCTATTTTTCAGACCGTTTCATGCTCCTCATATTTTTGACACGGTTTGAAGCTCTTCCTATTTTTCACACCTTTTCAGGCTCTTCAGGTTTTACAAGACCGTTTCATGTTCCTCCTATTTTTCAGACCTTTTCATGCTACTCCTATCTTTCAGACCGTTTCATGGTCCTCATATTTTTGACACCTTTGTAAGCTCTTCTTATTTTTCACACCTTTTCAGGCTCTTCATGTTTTTCAACATCGCTTCATGCTCCTCCTATTTCTCAGAACGTTTCATGCTCCTCATATTTTTGACACCTTTTAAAGCTCTTCATATTTTTCACACCTTTTCAGGCTCTTCATGTTTTTGAACACCGCTTCATGCTCCTCGTATTTTTCAGACGTTTTCATGCTCCTCATGTTTTTGACACCTTTTGAAACCCTTCATATTTTTCACACGTTTTCAGGCACTTCATATTCTTGAACACTGCTTCATGCTCCTCCTATTTTTCAGACCGTTTCATGCTCCTCATATTTTTCACACCTTTTGAAGCTCTTCATATTTTTCACACCTTTTCAGGCTCTTCATGTTTTTCAACACCGCTTCACTCTCCTCCTATTTTTGAGACCGTTTCATGCTCCTCATATTTTTGACAACTTTTGGAGCTCTTCATATTTTTCACACGTTTTCAGGCTCTCCAAGTTTTTGAACACTGCTTCATGCTCCTCCTATTTTTGAGACCGTTTCATACTCCTCATATTTTTGACACATTTTGAAGCTCTTCATATTTTTCACACCTTTTCAGGCCCTTCATGTTTTTGAACACCTCTTCATGCTCCTCCTATTTTTCAGACCGTTTCATGCTCCTCATATTTTTGACACCTTTTGAAGCTCTTCATATTTTTCACACCTTTTCAGGCTCTTCATCTTTTTGAACACTGCTTCATGCTCCTCCTATTTTTCAGACCGTTCCATATTCCTCATATTTTTCACACCTTTTTAAGCTCTCCATACCTTTCAAACCTTTTCAGGCTCTT
Source organism: Dama dama (assembly GCF_033118175.1). NCBI lineage: Eukaryota > Metazoa > Chordata > Mammalia > Artiodactyla > Cervidae > Dama > Dama dama. The sequence goes on from NW_026870904.1 coordinate 75,358, forward strand.
CATGTTTTTGAACACCGCTTCATGCTCCTCCTATTTTTCAGACCGTTTCATGCTCCTCATATTTTTGACACCTGTTGAAGCTCTCCATATTTTTCACACGTTTTCAGGCTCTTCATGTTTTTGAACAGCGCTTCATGCTCCTCCTATTTTTCAGACCGTTTCATGCTCCTCATATTTTTCACACCTTTTGAAGCTCTTCATATTTTTCAAACCTTATCAGGCTCTTCATGTTTTTCAACACCGCTTCATGCTTCTCCTATTTTTCAGACCGTTTCATGCTCCTCATATTATTCACACCTTTAAGCTCTTTATATTTGTCACACCTTTTCAGGCTGTTCATGTTTTTCAAGCCCGCGTCATGTTCCTCCTATTTTTCAGACCGTTTCATGCTCCTCCTATTTTTCTAACTGTTTTATGCAACTCTTATTATTGACACCTTTGAAGCTCTTCATATTTTTCATACCTTTTCAGGCTCTTCATGTTTTTCAAAACGGCTTTATGCTCCTCCTATTTTTGAGATCGTTTCATGCTCCTCATATTTTTGACACATTTTCAAGCTCTTCATATTTTTCACACCTTTTCAGGCTCTTCATGTTTTTCAACACCGATTCACGCTCCTCCTATTTTTGAGACCGTCTCAATGCTCCTCATATTTTTGACACCTTTTGAAGCTCTTCATATTTTTCACACATTTTCAGGCTCTTCATGTTTTTCAACACCAGTTCATGCTCCTCCTATTTTTCAGACCGTTTCATGCTCCTCATATTTTTCACACATTTTGAAGCTCTTCATATTTTTCACACCTTTTCAGGCTCTTCATGTTTTTGAACACCGCTTCATGCTCCTCCATTTTTCAGACCGTTACATGTTCCTCATATTTTTGACACCTTTTGAAGCTCCTCCTATTTTTCACACCTTTTCAGGCTCTTCATGTTTTTCAACACCGTTTCATGCTCTTCCTATTTTTCATACCGTTTCATGCTCCTCCTATTTTTCAGACCGTTTCAAGCTCCTCATATTTTTGACACCTTTGTAAGCTCTTGATATTTTTCAAACCTTTTCAGGCTCTTCATGTTTTTCAACACCGCTTCATGCTCCTCCTATTTTTCAGACCGTTTCATGCTCCTCATATTTTTCACACCTTTGGAAGCTCTTCATATTTTTCACATCTTTTCAGGCTCTTCATGTTTTTGAACACCACTTCATGCTCCTCCTATTTTTCAGACCGTTTCATGCTCATCTCATTTTTGACACCTTTTGAAACTCTTCATACTTTCACACCTTTTGAAGCTCTTCATATTTTTCACACCTTTTCAGGCTCTTCATGTTTTTGAACACAGCTTCATGCTCCTCCTATTTTTCAGACCGTTTATTGCTAGTCATTTATTTCACATCTTTTGAAGCTCTTCAAATTTTTCACACCTTTTCATGCTCTTCATGTTTTTAAACACCACTTCTTGCTCCTCCTACTTTTCAGACCGATCATCCTCCTCATATTTTTGAAACATTTTGAAGCTCTTCATATTTTTCACACCTTTTCGGGCTCTCCATGTTTTTCAAGACCGCTTCATGCTCCTCCAAATTTTCAGACCATTCATGCTCCTCTTATTTTTGACACGTTTTGAAGCTCTTCATATTTTTCACACCTTTTCAGGCTCTTCATGTTTTTGAACTCCGTTTCATGCTCCTCCTATTTTTCAGACCGTTTCATGCTCCTCATATTTTTGACACCTTTTGATGCTCTTTATATATTTCACATCTTTTCAGGCTCTTCATGTTTTTCAACACCACTTCATGTTCCTCCTATTATTCAGACCGTTTCTTGCTCATCTCATATTTGACACCTATTGAAGCTCTTCATATTTTTCACACCTTTTGAAGCTCTTCAGATTTTTCACACATTTTTAGGCCCTTCATGGTTTTCAACACCGTTTCATGTTCCTCCTATTTTTCAGACCGTTTCATGCTCCTCATATTTTTGACACCTTTTGAAGCTCTTCATATATTTCACACCTTTTGAAGCTCTTCATATTTTTCACAACATTTCAGGCTCTTCACGTTTTTCAAAACCGCTGCATGCTCCTCCAATTTTTCAGAAAGTTTCATGCTCCTCATATTTTTGACACCTTTTGAAGCTCTTCATATATTTCACACCTTTTCAGGCTCTTCATGCTTTTCAACAACGCTTCATGCTCCTCATGTTTTTCAGACCGTTTCAAGTTTCTCATGTATTTCACACCTTTTGAAGCTCTTCATATATTTCACAATTTTTCAGGCTCTTCATGATTTTCAACACCGCTTCATGATCCACCTATTTTTCAGACCTTTTCATGCTCCTCATAAATTTCAAACCTTTTCAGGCTCTTCATGTTTTTCACACATTTTGAGGCTCTTCATGTTTTTGAACACGGCTTCATGCTCCTCCTATTTTTCAGACCGTTTCATGCTCCTCATGTATTTCACACCTTTTGAAGCTCTTCATATTTTTCTCACCTTTTGAAGCTCTTCATATATTTCACACTTTTTCAGGCTCTACATGTTTATCAACACCACTTCATCCTCCTTCTGTGTTTCAGACCGTATCTTGCTCATCTCCTTTTTGACAACTTTTGAAGTTCTTCATATTTTTCACACCTTTTGAAGCTCCTCATATTTTTCACACCTTTTCAGCCTGCTATTTTTCAGACTGTTTCATGCACCTCTTATTATTGACACCTTTTGAAGCTCTTCATATATTTCACACCTTTCCGTCTCTTCATGTTTTTCAACACCGCTTCATGCTTCTCCTATTTTTGAGACCCTTTCATTCCCCACATATTTTTGACATCTTATGAAGCTCATCATATTTTTCTCACGTTTTCAGGCTCTTTATGTTTTTCAACACCACTTCACGCTCCTCCTATTTTTGAGACCGTTTCATGCTCCTCATATTTTTGACAACCTTTGAAGCTCTTCATATTTTTCACACTTTTTCAGGCTCTCCAAGTTTTTGAACACGGCTTCATGCTCCTCTTATTTTTGAGACCGTTTCATGCTCCTCATATTTTTGAAACCTTTTGAAGCTCTTCATATTTTTTACACCGTTTCAGGCTCTTCATGATTTTCAACTTCGCTTCATGATCCTCCTATTTTTCAGACCTTTTCATGCTCCTCATAAATTTCAAACCTTTTCAGGCTCTTCATGTTTTTCACACATTTTCAGGCTCCTCATGTTTTTGAACACCACTTCATGCTCCTCCTATTTTTCAGACCGTTTCATGCTCCTCATGTATTTCACACCTTTTGAAGCTCTTCATATTTTTCTCACCTTTTGAAGTTCTTCATATTTTTCACACCTTTTCAGGCTCTTCAGGTTTTTGAACACCATTTCATGCTCCTCCTATTTTTCAGACCGTTTCATGCTCCTCATATTTTTGACACATTTTGAAGCTCTTCATATTTTTCACAACTTTTCAGGCTCTTCACGTTTTTGAACACCACTTCATGCTCCTCCTACTTTTCAGACCATTTATTGCTCCTCATGTATTTTACACCTTTTGAAGCTCTTCATATTTTTCTCACCTTTTAAAGCTCTTCATATATTTCACACGTTTTCAGGCTACTCATATTTTTCAACACCGCTTCATGCTCCTCCTATTTTTCAGACCGTTTCATTCTCCTCATTTTTTGACACCTTTTGAAGCTCTTCATATATTTCACTGCTTTTCAGGCTCTTCATGTTTTTCAACAACACTTCATGTTCCTCCTAGTTTTCAGACTGTTTCATGCACCTCATATTTTTGACACCTTTTGAAGCTCTTCATATTTTTCACACATTTTCATGCTCTTCATGTTTTTCAATACCGTTTCATGCTCCTGCTATTTTTCAGACCGTTTCATGCTCCTCATATTTTTCAACCTTTTCAGGCTCTTCAGTTTTTCATCACCACTTCATGCTCTTCCTAATTTTTAGACCGTTTCATGCTCCTCATATTTTTCACAATTTTTGAAGCTCTTCATATTTTTCAAACCTTTTCATGCTCTTCTTGTTTTCAACACCACTTCATGCTCCTCCGATTCTTCAGACTTTTCAAGTTCCTCATATTTTTGACACCTTTTGAAGCTCTTCATATTTTTCACACCTTTTCATGCACTTCATGTTTTTCAAGACCGTTTCACGCTCCTCCAATTTTATAGACTGTTTCATCCACCTCATATTTTTGACAACTTTTGAAGCTCTTCAAATATTTCACACCTTTTCAGGCTCTTCATGTTTTTGAACACCGCTTCATGCTCCTCCATTTTTCAGACCGTTACATGTTCCTCATATTTTTGACACCTTTTGAAGCTCCTCCTATTTTTCACACCTTTTCAGGCTCTTCATGTTTTTCAACACCGTTTCATGCTCTTCCTATTTTTCATACCGTTTCATGCTCCTCCTATTTTTCAGACCGTTTCAAGCTCCTCATATTTTTGACACCTTTGTAAGCTCTTGATATTTTTCAAACCTTTTCAGGCTCTTCATGTTTTTCAACACCGCTTCATGCTCCTCCTATTTTTCAGACCGTTTCATGCTCCTCATATTTTTCACACCTTTGGAAGCTCTTCATATTTTTCACATCTTTTCAGGCTCTTCATGTTTTTGAACACCACTTCATGCTCCTCCTATTTTTCAGACCGTTTCATGCTCATCTCATTTTTGACACCTTTTGAAACTCTTCATACTTTCACACCTTTTGAAGCTCTTCATATTTTTCACACCTTTTCAGGCTCTTCATGTTTTTGAACACAGCTTCATGCTCCTCCTATTTTTCAGACCGTTTATTGCTAGTCATTTATTTCACATCTTTTGAAGCTCTTCACATTTTTCACACCTTTTCATGCTCTTCATGTTTTTAAACACCACTTCTTGCTCCTCCTACTTTTCAGACCGATCATCCTCCTCATATTTTTGAAACATTTTGAAGCTCTTCATATTTTTCACACCTTTTCAGGCTCTTCATGTTTTTCAAGACCGCTTCATGCTCCTCCAAATTTTCAGACCATTCATGCTCCTCTTATTTTTGACACGTTTTGAAGCTCTTCATATTTTTCACACCTTTTCAGGCTCTTCATGTTTTTGAACTCCGTTTCATGCTCCTCCTATTTTTCAGACCGTTTCATGCTCCTCATATTTTTGACACCTTTTGATGCTCTTTATATATTTCACATCTTTTCAGGCTCTTCATGTTTTTCAACACCACTTCATGTTCCTCCTATTATTCAGACCGTTTCTTGCTCATCTCATATTTGACACCTATTGAAGCTCTTCATATTTTTCACACCTTTTGAAGCTCTTCAGATTTTTCACACATTTTTAGGCCCTTCATGGTTTTCAACACCGTTTCATGTTCCTCCTATTTTTCAGACCGTTTCATGCTCCTCATATTTTTGACACCTTTTGAAGCTCTTCATATATTTCACACCTTTTGAAGCTCTTCATATATTTCACACCTTTTCAGGCTCTTCATGCTTTTCAACAACGCTTCATGCTCCTCATGTTTTTCAGACCGTTTCAAGTTTCTCATGTATTTCACACCTTTTGAAGCTCTTCATATATTTCACAATTTTTCAGGCTCTTCATGATTTTCAACACCGCTTCATGATCCACCTATTTTTCAGACCTTTTCATGCTCCTCATAAATTTCAAACCTTTTCAGGCTCTTCATGTTTTTCACACATTTTCAGGCTCTTCATGTTTTTGAACACGGCTTCATGCTCCTCCTATTTTTCAGACCGTTTCATGCTCCTCATGTATTTCACACCTTTTGAAGCTCTTCATATTTTTCTCACCTTTTGAAGCTCTTCATATATTTCACACTTTTTCAGGCTCTACATGTTTATCAACACCACTTCATCCTCCTTCTGTGTTTCAGACCGTATCTTGCTCATCTCCTTTTTGACAACTTTTGAAGTTCTTCATATTTTTCACACCTTTTGAAGCTCCTCATATTTTTCACACCTTTTCAGCCTGCTATTTTTCAGACTGTTTCATGCACCTCTTATTATTGACACCTTTTGAAGCTCTTCATATATTTCACACCTTTCCGTCTCTTCATGTTTTTCAACACCGCTTCATGCTTCTCCTATTTTTGAGACCCTTTCATTCCCCACATATTTTTGACATCTTATGAAGCTCATCATATTTTTCTCACGTTTTCAGGCTCTTTATGTTTTTCAACACCACTTCACGCTCCTCCTATTTTTGAGACCGTTTCATGCTCCTCATATTTTTGACAACTTTTGAAGCTCTTCATATTTTTCACACTTTTTCAGGCTCTCCAAGTTTTTGAACACGGCTTCATGCTCCTCTTATTTTTGAGACCGTTTCATGCTCCTCATATTTTTGAAACCTTTTGAAGCTCTTCATATTTTTTACACCGTTTCAGGCTCTTCATGATTTTCAACTTCGCTTCATGATCCTCCTATTTTTCAGACCTTTTCATGCTCCTCATAAATTTCAAACCTTTTCAGGCTCTTCATGTTTTTCACACATTTTCAGGCTCCTCATGTTTTTGAACACCACTTCATGCTCCTCCTATTTTTCAGACCGTTTCATGCTCCTCATGTATTTCACACCTTTTGAAGCTCTTCATATTTTTCTCACCTTTTGAAGTTCTTCATATTTTTCACACCTTTTCAGGCTCTTCAGGTTTTTGAACACCATTTCATGCTCCTCCTATTTTTCAGACCGTTTCATGCTCCTCATATTTTTGACACATTTTGAAGCTCTTCATATTTTTCACAACTTTTCAGGCTCTTCACGTTTTTGAACACCACTTCATGCTCCTCCTACTTTTCAGACCATTTATTGCTCCTCATGTATTTTACACCTTTTGAAGCTCTTCATATTTTTCTCACCTTTTAAAGCTCTTCATATATTTCACACGTTTTCAGGCTACTCATGTTTTTCAACACCGCTTCATGCTCCTCCTATTTTTCAGTCCGTTTCATTCTCCTCATTTTTTGACACCTTTTGAAGCTCTTCATATATTTCACTGCTTTTCAGGCTCTTCATGTTTTTCAGCAACACTTCATGTTCCTCCTAGTTTTCAGACTGTTTCATGCACCTCATATTTTTGACACCTTTTGAAGCTCTTCATATTTTTCACACATTTTCATGCTCTTCATGTTTTTCAATACCGTTTCATGCTCCTGCTATTTTTCAGACCGTTTCATGCTCCTCATATTTTTCAACCTTTTCAGGCTCTTCAGTTTTTCATCACCACTTCATGCTCTTCCTAATTTTTAGACCGTTTCATGCTCCTCATATTTTTCACAATTTTTGAAGCTCTTCATATTTTTCAAACCTTTTCATGCTCTTCTTGTTTTCAACACCACTTCATGCTCCTCCGATTCTTCAGACTTTTCAAGTTCCTCATATTTTTGAAACCTTTTGAAGCTCTTCATATTTTTCACACCTTTTCATGCACTTCATGTTTTTCAAGACCGTTTCACGCTCCTCCAATTTTATAGACTGTTTCATCCACCTCATATTTTTGACAACTTTTGAAGCTCTTCAAATATTTCACACCTTTTCAGGCTCTTCATGTTTTTCAACTCCGCTTAATTGTCCTCCTATTTATCAGACTGTTTCATGCTCCTCATATTTAGAAAAATTTTGAAGCTCTTCATAATTTTCACACATTTTCAGGCACTTCATGTTTTTCAACACAACTTCATGCTCCTCCTATATTTCAGAACGTTTCATGATCCTCATATTTTTGACTCCTTTTGAAGCTCTTCATATTTTTCACTTCTTTTCAGGCTCTTCATGTTTTTGAACACCGTTTCATGCTCCTCCTATTTTTCAGACCGTTTCATGCTCCTCATATTTTTGACATTTTTGAAGCCCTTCATATTTTTCACACCTTTTCAGGTTCTTCATGTTTTTCAACACCACTTCTTGCTCCTCCTATTTTTCAGACCATTTCATGCTCCTCATATTTTGACATTTTTGAAGCCCTTCATATTTTTCACACCTTTTCAGGTTCTTCATGTTTTTGAACACCGATCATGCTCCTCCTATTTATCAGACTGTTTCATGCTCCTCATATTTTTGAGAAATTTTGAAGCTCTTCATATTTTTCACATTTTTTTCCGGCTCTTCATGTTTTTCAACTCCACTTCATGCACCTCCTATTTATCAGACTGTTTCATGTTCCTCATATTTTTGAGAAATTTTGAAGCTCTTCATAATTTTCACACCTTTTCAGGCTCTTCATGTTTTTCAACACAACTTCATGCTCCTCTTATTTTTTAGAACGTTTCATGTTCCTCATATTTTTGACCCCTTTTGAAGCTTTCATATTTTTCACTAATTTCAGGCTCTTCATGTTTTTGAACACCATTTCATGCTCCTCCTGTTTTTCAGACCGTTTCATGCTCCTCATATTTTTGACACCTTTTGAAGCTCTGCATATTTTTCACACCTTTTCAGGCTCTTCATGTTTTTCAACAACACTTCTTGCTACTTCTATTTTTCAGACCTTTTCATGCTCATCATATTTTTGAAACTTGTGAAGCTCTTCATATTTTTCACACCTTCTCAGGCTCTTCATGTTTTTGAACACCGCTTCATGCTCCTCCTCTTTTTCAGACCGTTTCATGCTCCTCATATTTTTGACACCGTTTGAAGCTCTTCATATTTTTCACCCCTTTCCAGGCACTTCATGTTTTTCAACACCATTTCATGATCCTCCTATATTTCAGACTGTTTCATGCTCCTCATATTTTTGACAGCTTTTGAAGCTCTTAATATTTTTCCAACATATTAAGGCTCTTCATGTGTTTGAACACCGTTTCATGCTACTCCTATTTTTGACACCTTTTGAAGCTCTTCATATATTTCACACCTTTTCAGGCTCTTCATGTTTTTGAACACTGCTTCATGCTCCTCCTCTTTTTCAGACCGTTTCATGCTCCTGGTATTTTTCACAACTTTTGAACCTCTATATATTTTTCATGCCTTTTCAGACTCTTCATGTTTTTCATCACCAATTCATGCTCCTCTTATTTTTAAGACCGTTTCATGCTCCTAATAATTTTGACACCTTTTGAAGCTCTGCATATTTTTCACACCTTTTAAGGCTCTTGGTGTTTTTGAGCCCAGCTTCATGCTCGTCATATTTTTCAGACCGTTTCATGCTCCTCATGTATTTCACACCCTTTGAAGATCTTCATACTTTTCACACCTTTTCAGGCTCTTCATGTTTTTCAACACCGCTTCATGCTCCTCCTATTTTTCAGACCGTGTCATGCTCCTCATATTTTTGACACATTTTGAAGCTCTTCATATTTTTCACACCTTTTCAGGCTCTTCATGTTTTTCAACACCCCTTCATTATCCTCCTATTTTTCAGACCGTTTCATGCTCCTCATATTTTTTACACCTTTTGAAGCTCTTCATATGTTTCTCACCTTTTCAGGTTCTTCATGTTTTTGAACACCGTATCATGCTCCTCCTATTTTTCAGACCGTTTCATGCTCATCTCATATTTGACACCTTTTGAAGCTCTTCATATTTTCACACCTTTTGAAGCTCTTCATATATTTCACACGTTTTCAGGCTACTCATGTTTTTCAACACCGCTTCATGCTCCTCCTATTTTTCAGACCGTTTCATTCTCCTCATTTTTTGACACCTATTGAAGCTCTTCATATATTTCACACCTTTCAGGCTCTTCATGTTTTTCAACACCTCTTCATGCTCCTCCTATTTTTCAGACCGTTTCATGCTCCTCATATTTTTGACACCTTTTGAAGCTCTTCATATTTTTCACACCTTTTCAGGCTCTTCATCTTTTTGAACACTGCTTCATGCTCCTCCTATTTTTCAGACCGTTTCATATTCCTCATATTTTTCACACCTTTTTAAGCTCTCCATACCTTTCAAACCTTTTCAGGCTCTTCATGTTTTTGAACACCGCTTCATGCTCCTCCTATTTTTCAGACCGTTTCATGCTCCTGATATTTTTGACACCTGTTGAAGCTCTCCATATTTTTCACACGTTTTCAGGCTCTGCATGTTTTTGAACAGCGCTTCATGCTCCTCCTATTTTTCAGACTGTTTCATGCTCCTCATATTTTTCACACCTTTTGAAGCTCTTCATATTTTTCACACCTTTTCAGGCTCTTCATGTTTTTCAACACCGCTTCATGCTTCTCCTATTTTTCAGACCGTTTCATGCTCCTCATATTATTCACACCTTTAAGCTCTTTATATTTGTCACACCTTTTCAGGCTGTTCATGTTTTTCAAGCCCGCGTCATGTTCCTCCTATTTTTCAGACCGTTTCATGCTCCTCCTATTTTTCTAACTGTTTTATGCAACTCTTATTATTGACACCTTTTGAAGCTCTTCATATTTTTCATACCTTTTCAGGCTCTTCATGTTTTTCAAAACGGCTTTATGCTCCTCCTATTTTTGAGATCGTTTCATGCTCCTCATATTTTTGACACATTTTCAAGCTCTTCATATTTTTCACACCTTTTCAGGCTCTTCATGTTTTTCAACACCGATTCACGCTCCTCCTATTTTTGAGACCGTCTCATGCTCCTCATATTTTTGACACCTTTTGAAGCTCTTCATATTTTTCACACATTTTCAGGCTCTTCATGTTTTTGAACACCACTTCATGCTGCTCCGATTTTTCAGACCGTTTCATGCTCCTCATATTTTTCACACATTTTCAAGCTCTTCATATTTTTCACACCTTTTCAGGCTCTTCATGTTTTTGAACACCGTTTCATGCTCCTCCATTTTCCAGACCGTTACATGTTCCTCATATTTTTGACACCTTTTGAAGCTCCTCCTATTTTTCACACCTTTTCAGGCTCTTCATGTTTTTCAACACCGTTTCATGCTCTTCCTAATTTTCATACCGTTTCATGCTCCTCCTATTTTTCAGACCGTTTCAAGCTCCTCATATTTTTGACACCTTTGTAAGCTCTTGATATTTTTCAAACCTTTTCAGGCTCTTCATGTTTTTCAACACCGCTTCATGCTCCTCCTTTTTTTCAGACCGTTTCATGCTCCTCATATTTTTCACACGTTTGGAAGCTCTTCATATTTTTCACATCTTTTCAGGCTCTTCATGTTTTTGAACACCACTTCATGCTCCTCCTATTTTTCAGACCGTTTCATGCTCCTCATATTTTTCAAACGTTTTGAAGCTCTTCATATTTTTCACACCTTTTCATGATCTTCATGTTTTTAAACACCACTTCATGCTCCTCCTATTTTTCAGACCGTTTCATGCTCATCTCATTTTTGACACCTTTTGAAACTATTCATACTTTCACAACTTATGAAGCTCTTCATATTTTTCACACCTTTTCAGGCTCTTCATGTTTTTGAACACATCTTCATGCTCCTCCTATTTTTCAGACCGTTTCATGCTCCTCATATTTTTGACACCTTTTGAAGCTCTTCATATTTTTCACACCTTTTCAGGCTCTTCATCTTTTTGAACACTGCTTCATGCTCCTCCTATTTTTCAGACCGTTTCATATTCCTCATATTTTTCACACCTTTTTAAGCTCTCCATACCTTTCAAACCTTTTCAGGCTCTTCATGTTTTTAAACACCACTTCTTGCTCCTCCTACTTTTCAGACCGATCATCCTCCTCATATTTTTGAAACATTTTGAAGCTCTTCATATTTTTCACACCTTTTCAGGCTCTTCATGTTTTTCAAGACCGCTTCATGCTCCTCCAAATTTTCAGACCATTCATGCTCCTCTTATTTTTGACACGTTTTGAAGCTCTTCATATTTTTCACACCTTTTCAGGCTCTTCATGTTTTTGAACTCCGTTTCATGCTCCTCCTATTTTTCAGACCGTTTCATGCTCTTCATATTTTTGACACCTTTTGATGCTCTTTATATATTTCACACCTTTTCAGGCTCTTCATGTTTTTCAACACCACTTCATGTTCCTCCTATTATTCAGACCGTTTCTTGCTCATCTCATTTTTGACACCTATTGAAGCTCTTCATATTTTTCACACCTTTTGAAGCTCTTCAGATTTTTCACACATTTTTAGGCCCTTCATGGTTTTCAACACCGTTTCATGTTCCTCCTATTTTTCAGACCGTTTCATGCTCCTCATATTTTTGACACCTTTTGAAGCTCTTCATATATTTCACACCTTTTGAAGCTCTTCATATTTTTCACAATATTTCAGGCTCTTCATGTTTTTCAAAACCGCTGCATGCTCTTCCAATTTTTCAGAAAGTTTCATGCTCCTCATATTTTTGACACCTTTTGAAACTCTTCATATATTTCACACCTTTTCAGGCTCTTCATGCTTTTCAACAACGCTTCATGCTCCTCATGATTTCAGACCGTTTCAAGTTTCTCATGTATTTCGCACCTTTTGAAGCTCTTCATATATTTCACAATTTTTCAGGCTCTTCATGTTTTTCAACACCGCTTCATGATCCTCCTATTTTTCAGACCTTTTCATGCTCCTCATAAATTTCAAACCTTTTCAGGCTCTTCATGTTTTTCACACATTTTCAGGCTCTTCATGTTTTTGAACACCGCTTCATGCTCCTCCTATTTTTCAGACCGTTTCATGCTCCTCATGTATTTCACACCTTTTGAAGCTCTTCATATTTTTCTCACCTTTTGAAGTTCTTCATATTTTTCACACCTTTTCAGGCTCTTCAGGTTTTTGAACACCATTTCATGCTCCTCCTATTTTTCAGACCGTTTCATGCTCCTCATATTTTGACACATTTTGAAGCTCTTCATATTTTTCACAACTTTTCAGGCTCTTCACGTTTTTGAACACCACTTCATGCTCCTCCTACTTTTCATACCATTTATTGCTACTCATGTATTTCACATCTTTTGAAGCTCTTCATATTTTTCACACCTTTTCAGGCTCTTCATGTTTTTGAACACCGTTTCATGCTCCTCCATTTTCCAGACCGTTACATGTTCCTCATATTTTTGACACCTTTTGAAGCTCCTCCTATTTTTCACACCTTTTCAGGCTCTTCATGTTTTTCAACACCGTTTCATGCTCTTCCTAATTTTCATACCGTTTCATGCTCCTCCTATTTTTCAGACCGTTTCAAGCTCCTCATATTTTTGACACCTTTGTAAGCTCTTGATATTTTTCAAACCTTTTCAGGCTCTTCATGTTTTTCAACACCGCTTCATGCTCCTCCTATTTTTCAGACCGTTTCATGCTCCTCATATTATTCACACCTTTAAGCTCTTTATATTTGTCACACCTTTTCAGGCTGTTCATGTTTTTCAAGCCCGCGTCATGTTCCTCCTATTTTTCAGACCGTTTCATGCTCCTCCTATTTTTCTAACTGTTTTATGCAACTCTTATTATTGACACCTTTTGAAGCTCTTCATATTTTTCATACCTTTTCAGGCTCTTCATGTTTTTCAAAACGGCTTTATGCTCCTCCTATTTTTGAGATCGTTTCATGCTCCTCATATTTTTGACACATTTTCAAGCTCTTCATATTTTTCACACCTTTTCAGGCTCTTCATGTTTTTCAACACCGATTCACGCTCCTCCTATTTTTGAGACCGTCTCATGCTCCTCATATTTTTGACACCTTTTGAAGCTCTTCATATTTTTCACACATTTTCAGGCTCTTCATGTTTTTGAACACCACTTCATGCTGCTCCGATTTTTCAGACCGTTTCATGCTCCTCATATTTTTCACACATTTTCAAGCTCTTCATATTTTTCACACCTTTTCAGGCTCTTCATGTTTTTGAACACCGTTTCATGCTCCTCCATTTTCCAGACCGTTACATGTTCCTCATATTTTTGACACCTTTTGAAGCTCCTCCTATTTTTCACACCTTTTCAGGCTCTTCATGTTTTTCAACACCGTTTCATGCTCTTCCTAATTTTCATACCGTTTCATGCTCCTCCTATTTTTCAGACCGTTTCAAGCTCCTCATATTTTTGACACCTTTGTAAGCTCTTGATATTTTTCAAACCTTTTCAGGCTCTTCATGTTTTTCAACACCGCTTCATGCTCCTCCTTTTTTTCAGACCGTTTCATGCTCCTCATATTTTTCACACGTTTGGAAGCTCTTCATATTTTTCACATCTTTTCAGGCTCTTCATGTTTTTGAACACCACTTCATGCTCCTCCTATTTTTCAGACCGTTTCATGCTCCTCATATTTTTCAAACGTTTTGAAGCTCTTCATATTTTTCACACCTTTTCATGATCTTCATGTTTTTAAACACCACTTCATGCTCCTCCTATTTTTCAGACCGTTTCATGCTCATCTCATTTTTGACACCTTTTGAAACTATTCATACTTTCACAACTTATGAAGCTCTTCATATTTTTCACACCTTTTCAGGCTCTTCATGTTTTTGAACACATCTTCATGCTCCTCCTATTTTTCAGACCGTTTCATGCTCCTCATATTTTTGACACCTTTTGAAGCTCTTCATATTTTTCACACCTTTTCAGGCTCTTCATCTTTTTGAACACTGCTTCATGCTCCTCCTATTTTTCAGACCGTTTCATATTCCTCATATTTTTCACACCTTTTTAAGCTCTCCATACCTTTCAAACCTTTTCAGGCTCTTCATGTTTTTAAACACCACTTCTTGCTCCTCCTACTTTTCAGACCGATCATCCTCCTCATATTTTTGAAACATTTTGAAGCTCTTCATATTTTTCACACCTTTTCAGGCTCTTCATGTTTTTCAAGACCGCTTCATGCTCCTCCAAATTTTCAGACCATTCATGCTCCTCTTATTTTTGACACGTTTTGAAGCTCTTCATATTTTTCACACCTTTTCAGGCTCTTCATGTTTTTGAACTCCGTTTCATGCTCCTCCTATTTTTCAGACCGTTTCATGCTCTTCATATTTTTGACACCTTTTGATGCTCTTTATATATTTCACACCTTTTCAGGCTCTTCATGTTTTTCAACACCACTTCATGTTCCTCCTATTATTCAGACCGTTTCTTGCTCATCTCATTTTTGACACCTATTGAAGCTCTTCATATTTTTCACACCTTTTGAAGCTCTTCAGATTTTTCACACATTTTTAGGCCCTTCATGGTTTTCAACACCGTTTCATGTTCCTCCTATTTTTCAGACCGTTTCATGCTCCTCATATTTTTGACACCTTTTGAAGCTCTTCATATATTTCACACCTTTTGAAGCTCTTCATATTTTTCACAATATTTCAGGCTCTTCATGTTTTTCAAAACCGCTGCATGCTCTTCCAATTTTTCAGAAAGTTTCATGCTCCTCATATTTTTGACACCTTTTGAAACTCTTCATATATTTCACACCTTTTCAGGCTCTTCATGCTTTTCAACAACGCTTCATGCTCCTCATGATTTCAGACCGTTTCAAGTTTCTCATGTATTTCGCACCTTTTGAAGCTCTTCATATATTTCACAATTTTTCAGGTTCTTCATGTTTTTCAACACCGCTTCATGATCCTCCTATTTTTCAGACCTTTTCATGCTCCTCATAAATTTCAAACCTTTTCAGGCTCTTCATGTTTTTCACACATTTTCAGGCTCTTCATGTTTTTGAACACCGCTTCATGCTCCTCCTATTTTTCAGACCGTTTCATGCTCCTCATGTATTTCACACCTTTTGAAGCTCTTCATATTTTTCTCACCTTTTGAAGTTCTTCATATTTTTCACACCTTTTCAGGCTCTTCAGGTTTTTGAACACCATTTCATGCTCCTCCTATTTTTCAGACCGTTTCATGCTCCTCATATTTTGACACATTTTGAAGCTCTTCATATTTTTCACAACTTTTCAGGCTCTTCACGTTTTTGAACACCACTTCATGCTCCTCCTACTTTTCATACCATTTATTGCTACTCATGTATTTCACATCTTTTGAAGCTCTTCATATTTTTCACACCTTTTCAGGCTCTTCATGTTTTGAACACCGTTTCATGCTCCTCCTATTTTTCAGACCGTTTCATGCTCGTCTCATTTTTGACATTTTTTGAAGCTCTTCATATTTTTCACACCATTTGAAGCTCTTCTTATTTTGGACACGTTTTCAGGCTTTTCATGTTTTTCAACACCGTTTCATGCTCCTCCTATTTTTCAGACGTTGCATGCTCCTCACATTTTTGACACCTTTTGAAGCTCGTCCTATTTTTCACACCTTTTCAGGCTCTTCATGTTTTTCAACAGCGTTTCATGCCCCTCCTATTTTTCAGACGTTGCATGCTCCTCCAATTTTTCAGACTGTTTCATGCTCCTCATATACTTGACAGTTTTGAAGCTCTTCATATTTTTCACACCTTTTCATGCTCTTCATGTTTTTGAACACCGTTTCATGCTCCTCCTATTTTTCATACCATTTCACGCTGGTCATATTTTTGACAGCTTTTGAAGCTCTTCATATTTTAACACAATTTCAGGCTCTTCATGTTTTTGAATACCGGTTCATGCTCCTCCTATTTTTCAGACCGTTACATGCTCCTCATATTTTTGACACCTTTTGAAGCTCTTAATATTTTTCACACCTTTTCAGGCTCTTCATGTTTTTCAACACCGTTTCATGCTCCTCCTATTTTTCAGACCGTTTCAAGCTCCCCCAATTTTTCAGACTTTTTCATGCTCCTCATATACTTGACAGCTTTTGAAGCTCTCATATTTTTCACACCTTTTCAGGCTCTTCATCCTTTTCAACACCGTTTCATGCTCCTCCTATTTTTCAGACCGTTTCATGCTCCTCATATTATTGACACCTTTAGAAGCTCTTCATATTTTTCACACCTTTTCATGCTCTTCACGTTTTTAAACACCACTTCATGCTCCTCCTATTTTTCAGACCGTTTCATGCTCATTTCATTTTTGACACCTTTTGAAACTCTTCATACTTTCACACCTTTAGAAGCTCTTCATATTTTTCACACCTTTCCAGGCTCTTCATGTTTTTGAACACAGCTTCATGCTCCTCCTATTTTTCAGACCGTTTATTGCTAGTCATGTATTTCACATCTTTTGAAGCTCTTCACATTTTTCACACCTTTTCAGGCTCTTCAGGTTTTTCAACACCACTTCATGCTCCTCCTATTTTTCAGACCGTTTCATGCTCCTCATATTATTGACACCTTTAGAACCTCTTCATATTTTTCACACCTTTTCATGCTCTTCATGTTTTTAAACACCACTTCATGCTCCTCCTATTTTTCAGACCGTTTCATGCTCATCTCATTTTTGACAACTTTTGAAGCTCTTCATATTTTTCACACCTTTGGAAGCTCTTCATATTTTTCACACGTTATCAGGCTGTTCATGTTTTTCAACACCGATTCTTGCTCCTCCTTCTTTTCAGAACGATCATACTCCTCATATTTTTGAAACATTTTAAAGCTCTTCATATTTTTCACACCTCTTCAGGCTCTTCATGTTTTTCAAGACCGCTTCATGCTCCTCCAAATTTTCAGACCATTCATGCTCCTCATGTTTTTGACACGTTATGAAGCTCTTCATATTTTTCACACCTTTTCAGGCTCTTCATGTTTTTGAACTCCGTTTCATGCTCCTCCTATTTTTCAGACCGTTTCATGCTCCTCGTATTTTTCACACCTTTTGAAGCTTTTTATATATTTCACACCTTTTCAGGCTCTTCATGTTTTTCAACACCACTTCATGTTCCTCCTATTATTCAGACCGTTTCTTGCTCATCTCATTTTTAACACCTGTTGAAGCTCTTCATATTTTTCACACATTTTGAAGCTCTTCAGATTTTTCACACGTTTTCAGGCTCTTCATGCTTTTCAACAACGCTTCATGCTCCTCATGTTTTTCAGACCGTTTCAAGTTTCTCATGTATTTCACACCTTTTGAAGCTCTTCATATATTTCACAATTTTTCAGGCTCTTCATGTTTTTCAACACCGCTTCATGATCCTCCTATTTTTCAGACCTTTTCATGCTCCTCATAAATTTCTAACCTTTTCAGGCTCTTCATGTTTTTCACACATTTTCAGGCTCTTCATGTTTTTGAACACCGCTTCATGCTCCTCCTATTTTTCAGACCGTTTCATGCTCCTCATGTATTTCACACCTTTTGAAGCTCTTCATATTTTTCACACCTTTTCAGGCTCTTCATGTTTTTGAACTCCGTTTCATGCTCCTCCTATTTTTCAGACCGTTTCATGCTCCTCGTATTTTTCACACCTTTTGAAGCTTTTTATATATTTCACACCTTTTCAGGCTCTTCATGCTTTTCAACACCACTTCATGTTCCTCCTATTATTCAGACCGTTTCTTGCTCATCTCTTTTTTAACACCTATTGAAGCTCTTCATATTTTTCACACATTTTGAAGCTCTTCAGATTTTTCACACGTTTTCAGGCTCTTCATGCTTTTCAACAACGCTTCATGCTCCTCATGTTTTTCAGACCGTTTCAAGTTTCTCATGTATTTCACACCTTTTGAAGCTCTTCATATATTTCACAATTTTTCAGGCTCTTCATGTTTTTCAACACCGCTTCATGATCCTCCTATTTTTCAGACCTTTTCATGCTCCTCATAAATTTCTAACCTTTTCAGGCTCTTCATGTTTTTCACACATTTTCAGGCTCTTCATGTTTTTGAACACCGCTTCATGCTCCTCCTATTTTTCAGACCGTTTCATGCTCCTCATGTATTTCACACCTTTTGAAGCTCTTCATATTTTTCTCACCTTTTGAAGTTCTTCATATTTTTCACAGCTTTTCATGCTCTTCAGGTTTTTGAACACCATTTCATGCTCCTTCTATTTTTCAGACCGTTTCATGCTCCTCATATTTTTGACACATTTTGAAGCTCTTCATATTTTTCACAACTTTTCAGGCTCTTCACGTTTTTGAACACCACTTCATGCTCCTCCTATTTTTCAGACCATTTATTGCTACTCATGTATTTCACATCTTTTGAAGCTCTTCATATTTTTCACACCTTTTCAGGCTCTTCCTGTGTTTGAACACCATTTTATGCTCCTCCTATTTTTCAGACCGTTTCATGCTCATCTCATTTTTGACACCTTTTGAAGCTCTTCATATTTTTCACACCTTTTCAACCTCTTCTTGTTTTTCCACACCGTTTCATGCTCCTCCTTTTTTTCATTCCGTTTCATGCTCCTCCTATTTTTCAGACCATTACCTGTTCCTCATATTTTTGACACCCTTTGAAGCTCTTCATATTTTTCACACCTTTTCAGGCTCTTCATGTTTTTGAACACTGCTTCATGCTCCTCCTCTTTTTCAGACCGTTTCATGCTCCTGGTAATTTTCACACGTTTTGAACCTCTTCATATTTTTCATGCCTTTTCAGACTCTTCATGTTTTTCAACACCACTTCATTCTCCTTCTATTTTTTTCTCCGTTTCATGCTCCTCATATTTTTGACACCTTTTGAAGCTCTTCATATGTCTCACGCCTTTTCTGGCTCTTCATGTTTTTCATCACCACTTCATGCTCCTCTTATTTTTCAGACCGTTTCATGCTCCTCATAATTTTGACACCTTTTGAAGCTCTGCATATTTTTCACACCTTTTAAGCTCTTGGTGTTTTTCAGCCCAGCTTCATGCTCGTCATATTTTTCAGACCGTTTCATGCTCCTCATGTATTTCACACCCTTTGAAGCTCTTCCTATTTTTCACACCTTTTCAGGCTCTTCATGTTTTTCTACACCGCTTCATGCTCCTCCTATTTTTCAGACCGTGTCATGCTCCTCATATTTTTGACACATTTTGAAGCTCTTCATATTTTTCACACCTTTTCAGGCTCTTCATGTTTTTCAACACCCCTTCATGATCCTCATATTCTTCAGATCGTTTCATGCTCCAAATAATTTTCACACCTTTTATAGCTCTTCATATTTTTCACACCTTTTCAGGCTCTTCATGTTTTTCAACACCGCTTCATGCTCCTCCTATTTTTCAGACCTTTTCATGCTCCTCATATTTTTTACACCTTTTGAAGCTCTTCATATGTTTCACACCTTTTCAGGTTCTTCATGTTTTTGAACACCGTTTCATGCTCCTCCTCTTTTTCAGACCGTTTCATGCTCATCTCATATTTGACACCTTTTGAAGCTCTTCATATTTTTACACCTTTTGAAGCTCTTCATATATTTCACACGTTTTCAGGCTACTCATGTTTTTCAACACCGCTTCATGCTCCTCCTATTTTTCAGAGCGTTTCATTCTCCTCATTTTTTGACACCTATTGAAGCTGTTCATATATTTCACACCTTTCAGGCTCTTCATGTTTTTCAACACCGGTTCATGCTCCTCCTATTTTTCAGACCGTTTCATGCTCCTCATAATTTTGACACCTTTTGAAGCTCTTCATATATTTCACTGCTTTTCAGGCTCTTCATGTTTTTGATCACCGCTTCATGCTCCTCCTATTTTTCAGACCATTTCATGCTCCTCATATTATTGACACCTTTTGAAGCTCTTGATATTTTTCACACATTTTCAGGCTCTTCATGTTTTTCAACAACACTTCATGTTCCTCCTAGTTTACAGACTGTTTCATGCTCCTCATATTTTAGAAAAATTTTGAAGCTCTTCATAATTTTCACACATTTTCAGGCACTTCATGTTTTTCAACACAACTTCATGCTCCTCCTATATTTCAGAACGTTTCATGATCCTAATATTTTTGACTCCTTTTGAAGCTCTTCATATTTTTCACTTCTCTTCAGGCTCTTCATGTTTTTGAACACCGTTTCATGCTCCTCCTATTTTTCAGACCGTTTCATGCTCCTCATATTTTTGACACGTTTTGAAGCTCTTCATATTTTTCACACCTTTTCAGGTTCTTCATGTTTTTCAACACCACTTCTTGCTCCTCCTATTTTTCAGACCATTTCATGCTCCTCATATTTTTGACATTTTTGAAGCCCTTCATATTTTTCACACCTTTTCAGGTTCTTCATGTTTTTGAACACCGCTTCATGCTCCTCCTATTTATCAGACTGTTTCATGCTCCTCATATTTTTGAGAAGTTTTGAAGCTCTTCATATTTTTCACATTTTTTCCGGCTCTTCATGTTTTTCAACTCCGCTTCATGCACCTCCTATTTATCAGACTGTTTCATGCTCCTCATATTTTTGAGAAATTTTGAAGCTCTTCATAATTTTCACACCTTTTCAGGCTCTTCATGTTTTTCAACACAACTTCATGCTCCTCCTATTTTTTAGAACGTTTCATGTTCCTCATATTTTTTACCCCTTTTGAAGCTTTCATATTTTTCACTACTTTTCAGGCTCTTCATGTTTTTGAACACCATTTCATGCTCCTCCTATATTTCAGACCGTTTCATGCTCCTCATATTTTTGACACCTTTTGAAGCTCTGCATATTTTTCACACCTTTTCAGGCTCTTCATGTTTTTCAACAACACTTCTTGCTACTTCTATTTTTCAGACCTTTTCATGCTCATCATATTTTTGAAACTTTTGAAGCTCTTCATATTTTTCACACCTTCTCAGGCTCTTCATGTTTTTCAACACCGGTTCATGCTCCTCCTCTTTTTCAGACCGTTTCAGGCTCCTCATATTTTTGACACCGTTTGAAGCTCTTCATATTTTTCACACCTTTCCAAGCACTTCATGTTTTTCAACACCATTTCATGATCCTCCTATATTTCAGACTGTTTCATGCTCCTCATATTTTTGACAGCTTTTGAAGCTCTAAATATTTTCCCCACATATTCAGGCTCTTCATGTGTTTGAACACCGTTTCATGCTACTCCTATTTTTGACACCTTTTGAAGCTCTTCATATATTTCACACCTTTTCAGGCTCTTCATGTTTTTGAACACCGTTTCATGCTACTCCTATTTTGACACCTTTTGAAACTCTTCATATATTTCACACCTTTTCAGGCTCTTCATGTTTTTGAACAGTGCTTCATGCTCCTCATCTTTTTCAGACCGTTTCATGCTCCTGGTATTTTTCACACCTTTTGAACCTCTTCATATTTTTCACGCCTTTTCAGGCTCTTCATGTTTTTCAACACCACTTCATTCTCCTCCTATTTTTCTCTCCGTTTCATGCTCCTCATATTTTTGACACCTTTTCATGCACTTCATGTTTTTCAACACCGTTTCATGCTCCTCCTATTTTTCAGACTGTTTCATGCTCCTCATATTTTTGACACGTTTTGAAGCTCTTCATATATCTCACGCCTTTTCTGGCTCTTCATGTTTTTCATCACCACTTCATGCTCCTCCTATTTTTCAGACCATTTCATGCTCCTCATATTTTTGACATCTTTTGAAGCTCTTTATGTTTTTCACACCTTTTCAGTCTCTTCATGTTTTTCACACCACTTCATGCTCCACCTTATTTTTCAGACAGTTTCTTGCCCCTCATATTTTTGACACCTTTTGAAGCTCCTCATATATTTCACACATTTTTCAGGCTCTTCATGTATTTCAACGTCGTTTCATGCTCCTGCTTTTTTTCAGACTGTTTCATGCTCCTCGTATTTTTCACACCTTTTGAAGCTTTTTATATATTTCACACCTTTTCAGGCTCTTCATGTTTTTCAACACCACTTCATGTTCCTCCTATTATTCAGACCGTTTCATGCTCCTCATGTATTTCACACCTTTTGAAGCTCTTCATATTTTTCTCACCTTTTGAAGTTCTTCATATTTTTCACAGCTTTTCATGCTCTTCAGGTTTTTGAACACCATTTCATGCTCCTCCTATTTTTCAGACCGTTTCATGCTCCTCATATTTTTGACACATTTTGAAGCTCTTCATATTTTTCACAACTTTTCAGGCTCTTCACGTTTTTGAACACCACTTCATGCTCCTCCTATTTTTCAGACCATTTATTGCTACTCATGTATTTCACATCTTTTGAAGCTCTTCATATTTTTCACACCTTTTCAGGCTCTTCCTGTGTTTGAACACCATTTTATGCTCCTCCTATTTTTCAGACCGTTTCATGCTCATCTCATTTTTGACACCTTTTGAAGCTCTTCATATTTTTCACACCTTTTCAACCTCTTCTTGTTTTTCCACACCGTTTCATGCTCCTCCTGTTTTTCATTCCGTTTCATGCTCCTCCTATTTTTCAGACCATTACCTGTTCCTCATATTTTTGACACCCTTTGAAGCTCTTCATATTTTTCACACCTTTTCAGGCTCTTCATGTTTTTGAACACTGCTTCATGCTCCTCCTCTTTTTCAGACCGTTTCATGCTCCTGGTATTTTTCACACGTTTTGAAGCTCTTCATATTTTTCATGCCTTTTCAGACTCTTCATGTTTTTCAACACCACTTCATTCTCCTTCTATTTTTTTCTCCGTTTCATGCTCCTCATATTTTTGACACCTTTTGAAGCTTTTCATATGTCTCACGCCTTTTCTGGCTCTTCATGTTTTTCATCACCACTTCATGCTCCTCTTATTTTTCAGACCGTTTCATGCTCCTCATAATTTTGACACCTTTTGAAGCTCTGCATATTTTTCACACCTTTTCAGGCTCTTCATGTTTTTCAACACCCCTTCATGATCCTCATATTCTTCAGATCGTTTCATGCTCCAAATAATTTTCACACCTTTTATAGCTCTTCATATTTTTCACACCTTTTCAGGCTCTTCATGTTTTTCAACACCGCTTCATGCTCCTCCTATTTTTCAGACCTTTTCATGCTCCTCATATTTTTTACACCTTTTGAAGCTCTTCATATGTTTCACACCTTTTCAGGTTCTTCATGTTTTTGAACACCGTTTCATGCTCCTCCTATTTTTCAGACCGTTTCATGCTCATCTCATATTTGTCACGTTTTGAAGCTCTTCATATTTTTACACCTTTTGAAGCTCTTCATATATTTCACACGTTTTCAGGCTACTCATGTTTTTCAACACCGCTTCATGCTCCTCCTATTTTTCAGAGCGTTTCATTCTCCTCATTTTTTGACACCTATTGAAGCTGTTCATATATTTCACACCTTTCAGGCTCTTCATGTTTTTCAACACCGGTTCATGCTCCTCCTATTTTTCAGACCGTTTCATGCTCCTCATATTTTTGACACCTTTTGAAGCTCTTCATATATTTCACTGCTTTTCAGGCTCTTCATGTTTTTGATCACCGCTTCATGCTCCTCCTATTTTTCAGACCATTTCATGCTCCTCATATTATTGACACCTTTTGAAGCTCTTGATATTTTTCACACATTTTCAGGCTCTTCATGTTTTTCAACAACACTTCATGTTCCTCCTAGTTTACAGACTGTTTCATGCTCCTCATATTTTAGAAAAATTTTGAAGCTCTTCATAATTTTCACACATTTTCAGGCACTTCATGTTTTTCAACACAACTTCATGCTCCTCCTATATTTCAGAACGTTTCATGATCCTAATATTTTTGACTCCTTTTGAAGCTCTTCATATTTTTCACTTCTCTTCAGGCTCTTCATGTTTTTGAACACCGTTTCATGCTCCTCCTATTTTTCAGACCGTTTCATGCTCCTCATATTTTTGACACGTTTTGAAGCTCTTCATATTTTTCACATTTTTTCCGGCTCTTCATGTTTTTCAACACCACTTCTTGCTCCTCCTATTTTTCAGACCATTTCATGCTCCTCATATTTTTGACATTTTTGAAGCCCTTCATATTTTTCACACCTTTTCAGGTTCTTCATGTTTTTGAACACCGCTTCATGCTCCTCCTATTTATCAGACTGTTTCATGCTCCTCATATTTTTGAGAAATTTTGAAGCTCTTCATATTTTTCACATTTTTTCCGGCTCTTCATGTTTTTCAACTCCGCTTCATGCACCTCCTATTTATCAGACTGTTTCATGCTCCTCATATTTTTGAGAAATTTTGAAGCTCTTCATAATTTTCACACCTTTTCAGGCTCTTCATGTTTTTCAACAACACTTCTTGCTACTTCTATTTTTCAGACCTTTTCATGCTCATCATATTTTTGAAACTTTTGAAGCTCTTCATATTTTTCACACCTTCTCAGGCTCTTCATGTTTTTCAACACCGGTTCATGCTCCTCCTCTTTTTCAGACCGTTTCAGGCTCCTCATATTTTTGACACCGTTTGAAGCTCTTCATATTTTTCACACCTTTCCAAGCACTTCATGTTTTTCAACACCATTTCATGATCCTCCTATATTTCAGACTGTTTCATGCTCCTCATATTTTTGACAGCTTTTGAAGCTCTTAATATTTTTCCCACATATTCAGGCTCTTCGTGTGTTTGAACACCGTTTCATGCTACTCCTATTTTTGACACCTTTTGAAGCTCTTCATATATTTCACACCTTTTCAGGCTCTTCATGTTTTTGAACACCGTTTCATGCTACTCCTATTTTGACACCTTTTGAAACTCTTCATATATTTCACACTTTTTCAGGCTCTTCATGTTTTTGAACAGTGCTTCATGCTCCTCATCTTTTTCGACCGTTTCATGCTCCTGGTATTTTTCACACCTTTTGAACCTCTTCATATTTTTCACGCCTTTTCAGGCTCTTCATGTTTTTCAACACCACTTCATTCTCCTCCTATTTTTCTCTCCGTTTCATGCTCCTCATATTTTTGACACCTTTTGAAGCTCTTCATATTTTTCACACCTTTTCATGCACTTCATGTTTTTCAACACCGTTTCATGCTCCTCCTATTTTTCAGACTGTTTCATGCTCCTCATATTTTTGACACGTTTTGAAGCTCTTCATATATCTCACGCCTTTTCTGGCTCTTCATGTTTTTCATCACCACTTCATGCTCCTCCTATTTTTCAGACCGTTTCATGCTCCTCATATTTTTGACATCTTTTGAAGCTCTTTATGTTTTTCACACCTTTTCAGTCTCTTCACGTTTTTCACACCACTTCATGCTCCACCTTATTTTTCAGACAGTTTCTAGCCCCTCATATTTTTGACACCTTTTGAAGCTCCTCATATATTTCACATATTTTTCAGGCTCTTCATGTATTTCAACTTCGTTTCATGCTCCTGCTTTTTTTCAGACCGTTTCATTCTCCTCATGTTTTTGACACCTTTTAAAGCTCTTTATGTTGGTCACACCTTTTCAGGCTCTTCATGTTTTTCAATACCGCTTGATTCTCCTCCTATTTTTAGACCGTTTCATGTTCCTCATATTTTTGACACCTTTTAAAGCTCTTCTTATTTTTCACACCTTTTAAGGCTCTTCATGATTTTCAACACCACTTCCTGCTCCACCTATTTTTCAGACCGTTACTTGATCCTCATATTTTTGACAACTTTTGAAGCTCTTCATATTTTTACCACCTTTTGAAGCTCTTCATATTTTTCACACTTTTTCAGGCTCTTCATGTTTTTTAACACTGCTTCATGTTCCACCTATTTTTTCAGACCGTTTCATGCTCCTCATATTTTTCACACCTTTTGAAGCTCTTCATATTTTTCACACATATTCAGGCTCTTCATGTTTTTGAACACCGTTTCCTGCTACTTCTATTTTTGACACGTTTTGAATCTCTTCATATATCTCACCCCTTTTCAGGCTCTTCATGTTTTTCAACACGACTTCATGTTCCACCTATTTTTCAGACCGTTTCATGCTCCTCATATTTTTGACACCTTTTGAAGCTCTTCATATTTTTCATACCTTTTAATTACTTCATGTTTTTCAACACCGTTTCATGCTCCTCCTATTTTTCAGACTGTTTCATGCTCCTCATATGGTTGACACCTTTTGAAGCTCTTCATATTTTTCACAACTTTTCAGGCTCTTCATGTTTTTCAACACCACTTTCTGCTCCACCTATTTTTCAGACCGTTACTTGATCCTCATATTTTTGACAACTTTTGAAGCTCTTCATATTTTTAACACCTTTTGAAGCTCTTCATATATTTCACACCTTTTCTGGCTCTTCATGTTTTCAACACTGCTTCATGCTCCTCCATTTTCAGACCATTTAATGGCCCTCATATTTTTGACACCTTTTGAAGCTCTTCATAATTTTCACACATTTTCAGGCTCTTCATGTTTTTGAACACCGCTTCATGCTCCTCCACTTTTTCAGACCGTTTCATGCTCCTCATATTTTTCACACCTTTTGAAGCTCTTCATATTTTTCACACCTTTTCAGGCTCTTCATTTTCTCAACACCGCTTCATACTCCTCCAATTTTTCAGACCGTTTCATGCTCCTCATATTTTTGACACCTTTTGAAGCTCTTCATATATTTCACACCTTTTCAGGCTCTTCATGTTTTTCAACTCCGCTTCATGCTCCTCTTATTTATCAGACTGTTTCATGCTCCTCATATTTTTTAGAAATTTTGAAGCTCTTCATAATTTTCACACCTTTTCATGCTCTTCATGTTTTTCAACACAAGTTCATGCTCCTCCTATTTTTCAGAACGTTTCATGCTCCTCATATTTTTGACAACTTTTGAAGCTCTTCATATTTTTCACTACTTTTCAGGCTCTTCATGTTTTTTTGTTTGTTTGTTTGTTTGTTATTTTTTTAATTTTTATTATTATTATTTTTTTTCCAGTGGGTTTTGTCATACATTGATATGAATCAGCCATGGATTTACATGTATTCCCAGTCCCGATCCCCCCTCCCATCTCCCTCTCCACCCGATTCCTCTGGGTCTTCCCAGTGCACCAGGCCGGAGCACTTGTCTCGTGCATCCCACCTGGGCTGGTGATCTGTTTCACCATAGATAGTATACATGCTGTTATTTTGAAAAATCCCACCCTCACATTCTCCCACAAAGTTCAAAAGTCTGTTCTGTATTTCTGTGTCTCTTTTTCTGTTCTGCATATAGGGTTATCGTTATCACCTTTCTAAATTCCATATACATGTGTCAGTATGCTGTAATGTTCTTTATCTTTCTGGCTTACTTTACTCTGTATAATGGGCTCCAGCTTCATCCATCTCATTAGGACTGGTTCAAATGAATTCTTTTTCATGGCTGAGTAATATTCCATGGTGTATATGTACCACAGCTTCCTTATCCATTCATCTGCTGATGGGCATCTAGGTTGCTTCCATGTCCTGGCTATTATAAACAGTGCTGCGATGAACATTGGGGTACATGTGTCTCTTTCAGATCTGGTTTCCTCAGTGTGTATGCCCAGAAGTGGGATTGCTGGGTCATATGGCAATTCTATTTCCAGTTTTTAAGAAATCTCCACACTGTTTTCCATAGCGGCTGGACTAGTTTGCATTCCCACCAACAGTGTAAGAGGGTTCCCTTTTCTCCACACCCTCTCCAGCATTTATTGCTTGTAGACTTTTGGATAGCAGCCATCCTGACTGGCGTATAATGGTACCTCATTGTGGTTTTGATTTGCATTTCTCTAATAATGAGTGATGTTGAGCATCTTTTCATGTGTTTGTTAGCCATCTGTATGTCTTCTTTGGAGAAATGTCTGTTTAGTTCTTTGGCCCATTTTTTGATTGGGTCATTTATTTTTCTGGAATTGAGCTGCAGGAGTTGCTTGTATATTTTTGAGATTAATCCTTTGTCTGTTTCTTCATTTGCTATTATTTTCTCCCAATCTGAGGGCTGTCTTTTCACCTTACTTATAGTTTCCTTTGTAGTGCAAAAGCTTTTAAGTTTCATTAGGTCCCATTTTTTAGTTTTGCTTTTATTTCCAATATTCTGGGAGGTGGGTCATAGAGGATCTTGCTGTGATTTATGTCGGAGAGTGTTTTGCCTATGTTCTCCTCTAGGAGTTTTATAGTTTCTGGTCTTACATTTAGATCTTTAAGCAGTGCTAAGGGGAAGGTTCATAGCATTACAGGCTTACATCAAGAAACAGGAAAAAAACAATTAAATAACCTAACTCTACACCTAAAGCAATTAGAGAAGGAAGAAATGAAGAACCCCAGAGTTAGCAGAAGGAAAGAAATCTTAAAAATCAGGGCAGAAATAAATGCAAAAGAAACTAAAGAGAACATAGCAAAAATCAACAAAGCTAAAAGCTGGTTTTTTGAAAAAATAAACAAAATTGACAAACCATTAGCAAGACTCATTAAGAAACAAAGAGAGAAAAACCAAATTAACAAAATTAGAAATGAAAATGGAGAGATCACAACAGACAACACTGAAATACAAAGGATCATAAGAGACTACTACCAGCAGCTCTATGCCAATAAAATGGACAACTTGGATGAAATGGACAAATTCTTAGAAAAGTATAACTTTCCAAAACTGAACCAGGAAGAAATAGAAGATCTTAACAGACCCATCACAAGCAAGGAAATCGAAACTGTCATCAAAAATCTTCCAGCAAACAAAAGCCCAGGACCAGATGGCTTCACAGCTGAATTCTACCAAAAATTTAGAGAAGAGCTAACACCTATCTTACTCAAACTCTTCCAGAAAATTGCAGAAGAAGGTAAGCTTCCAAACTCATTCTATGAGGCCACCATCACCCTAATTCCAAAATCAGACAAAGATGCCACAAAAAAAGAAAACTCCAGGCCAATATCACTGATGAACATAGATGCAAAAATCCTTAACAAAATTCTAGCAAACAGAATCCAACAACATATTAAAAAAATCATACACCATGACCAAGTGGGCTTTATCCCAGGAATGCAAGGATTCTTTAATATCCGCAAATCAATCAATGTAATACACCACATTAACAAATTGAAAGATAAAAACCATATGATTATCTCAATAGATGCAGAGAAAGCCTTTGACAAAATTCAACACTCATTTATGATTAAAACTCTCCAAAAAGCAGGAATAGAAGGAACATACCTCAAAATAATCAAAGCTATATATGACAAACCCACAGCAAGCATCACCCTAAATGGTGAAAAATTGAAGGCATTTCCCCTGAAATCAGGAACAAGACAAGGGTGCCCACTCTCACCACTACTATTCAACATAGTGTTGGAAGTTCTGGCCGCAGCAATCAGAGCAGAAAAAGAAGTAAATGGAATCCAGATAGGAAAAGAAGAAGTAAAACTCTCACTGGTTGCAGATGACATGATCCTCTACATAGAAAACCCTAAAGACTCTACCAGAAAATTACTAGAGCTAATCAATGAATATAGTAAAGTTGCAGGATATAAAATTAACACACAGAAATCCCTTGCATTCCTATATACTAACAATGAAAAAACAGACAGAGAAATTAAGGAAACAATATCATTCACCATTGCAACAAAAAGAATAAAATACTTAGGAGTATATCTACCTAAAGAAACAAAGGACCTATACATAGAAAACTATAAAACACTGATGAAAGAAATCAAAGAGGACACAAACAGATGGAGAAACATACCGTGTTCGTGGATTGGAAGAATTAATATTGTCAAAATGGCTATTCTACCCAAAGCAGTCTATAGATTCAATGCAATCCCTATCAAGCTACCAACGGTATTTTTCACAGAACTAGACCAAAGAATTTCACAATTTGTATGGAAATAAAAAAAACCTCGAATAGCCAAAGTAATCTTGAGAAAGAAGAATGGAACTGGAGGAATCAACCTGCCTGACTTCAGACTCTACTACAAAGCCACAGTCATCAAGACAGTATGGTACTGGCACAAAGACAGAAATATAGATCAATGGAACAGAATAGAAAGCCCAGAGATAAATCCACGAACCTATGGAAACCTTATCTTTGACAAAGGAGGCAAGGATATACAATGGAAAAAAGACAACCTCTTTAACAAGTGGTGCTGGGAAAACTGGTCAACCACTTGTAAAAGAATGAAACTAGAACACTTTCTAACACCATACACAAAAATAAACTCAAAATCGATTAAAGATCTAAATGTAACACTAAACTATAAAACTCCTAGAGGAGAACATAGGCAAAACACTCTTCATGTTTTTGAACACCGTTTCATGCTCCTCCTATTTTTCAGGCCGTTTCATGCTCTTCATATTTTTGACACATTTTGAAGCTCTTCATATTTTTGACACCTTTTCAGGCTCTTCATGTTTTTCAACACCACTTTGCTCCTCCTATTTTTCAGACCGTTTCATGCTCCTCATATTTTTGACACTTTTGAAGATTTTCATATTTTTCTCACCTTTTCAGGCTCTTCATGTTTTGAACACCGCTTCATGCTCCTCCTCTTTTTCAGACCGTTTCATGCTCCTCATATTTTTCACACCTTTTGAATCTCTTCATATTTTTCACACCTTTTCAGGCTCTTCATGTTTTTCAACACCACATCATGATCCTCCTATATTTCAGACAGTTTAATGCTCCTCATATTTTTGACACCTTTTGAAGCTCTTCATATTTTTCACACCTTCTCAGGCTCTTCATGTTTTTCAACTCCGCTTCATGCTTTTCCTATTTATCAGACTGTTTCATGCTCCTCATATTTTTGACACCTTTTGAAGCTCTTCATATTTTTCACACCTTCTCAGCTTCTTCATGTTTTTCAACTCCGCTTCATGCTCCTCCTATTTATCAGACTGTTTCATGCTCCTCATATTTTTGAGAAATTTTGAAGCTCTTCATATTTTTCACATCTTTTCAGTATCTTCAAATTTTGAACACCGCTTCATGCTCCTCATATTTTTCACACGTTTTGAAACTCTTCACATTTTTCACACATTTTGAGGCTCTTCATATATTTCACACCTTTTCACGCTCTTCATGGGTTTCAACACCGTTTCATGCTCCTTTTATTTTTCAGACCGTTTCATGCTCCTCATGTTTTTGACACCTTTTGAAGCTCTTCATATTTTTCACACCTTTTCATGCACTTCATGTTTTTCAACACCGTTTCATGCTCCTCCTATTTTTCAGACTGTTTCATGCTCCTCATATTTTTGACACGTTTTGAAGCTCTTCATATATCTCACGCCTTTTCTGGCTCTTCATGTTTTTCATCACCACTTCATGCTCCTCTTATTTTTCAGACCGTTTCATGCTCCTCATAATTTTGACACCTTTTGAAGCTCTGCATATTTTTCACACCTTTTAAGGCTCTTGGTGTTTTTGAGCCCAGCTTCATGCTCGTCATATTTTTCAGACCGTTTCATGCTCCTCATGTATTTCACACCCTTTGAAGCTCTTCATATTTTTCACACCTTTTCAGGCTCTTCATGTTTTTCAACACCGCTTCATGCTCCTCCTATTTTTCAGACCGTGTCATGCTCCTCATATTTTTGACACATTTTGAAGCTCTTCATATTTTTCACACCTTTTCAGGCTCTTCATGTTTTTCATCACCCCTTCATGATCCTCATATTCTTCAGATCGTTTCATGCTCCAAATATTTTTCACACCTTTTATAGCTCTTCATATTTTTCACACCTTTTCAGGCTCTTCATGTTTTTCAACACCGCTTCATGCTCCTCCTATTTTTCAGACTGTTTCATGCTCCTCATATTTTTTACACCTTTTGAAGCTCTTCATATGTTTCACAGCTTTTCAGGTTCTTCATGTTTTTGAACACCGTTTCATGCTCCTCCTATTTTTCAGACCGTTTCATGCTCATCTCATATTTGACACCTTTTGAAGCTCTTCATATTTTCACACCTTTTCAAGCTCTTCATATATTTCACACGTTTTCAGGCTACTCATGTTTTTCAACACCGCTTCATGCTCCTCCTATTTTTCAGAGCGTTTCATTCTCCTCATTTTTTGACACCTTTTGAAGCTCTTCATATATTTCACACCTTTCAGGCTCTTCATGTTTTTCAACACCGGTTCATGCTCCTCCTATTTTTCAGACCGTTTCATGGTCCTCATATTTTTGACACCTTTTGAAGCTCTTCATATATTTCACTGCTTTTCAGGCTCTTCATGCTTTTGATCACCGCTTCATGCTCCTCCTATTTTTCAGACCATTTCATGCTCCTCATATTATTGACACCTTTTGAAGCTCTTGATATTTTTCACACATTTTCAGGCTCTTCATATTTTTCAACAACACTTCATGTTCCTCCTAGTTTTCAGACTGTTTCATGCACCTCATATTTTTGACACCTTTTGAAGCTCTTCATATTTTTCACACATTTTCATGCTCTTCATGTTTTTCAATACCGTTTCATGCTCCTGCTATTTTTCAGACCATTTCATGCTCCTCATATTTTTCACACCTTTTCAGGCTCTTCAGTTTTTCATCACCACTTCATGCTCTTCCTAATTTTTAGACCGTTTCATGCTCCTCATATTTTTCACAATTTTTGAAGCTCTTCATATTTTTCAAACCTTTTCATGCTCTTCTTGTTTTCAACACCACTTCATGCTCCTCCGATTCTTCAGACTTTTCAAATTCCTCATATTTTTGACACCTTTTGAAGCTCTTCATATTTTTCACACCTTTTCATGCACTTCATGTTTTTCAAGACCGTTTCACGCTCCTCCAATTTTATAGACTGTTTCATCCACCTCATATTTTTGACAACTTTTGAAGCTCTTCAAATATTTCACACCTTTTCAGGCTCTTCATGTTTTTCAACTCCGCTTAATTGTCCTCCTATTTATCAGACTGTTTCATGCTCCTCATATTTTAGAAAAATTTTGAAGCTCTTCATAATTTTCACACATTTTCAGGCACTTCATGTTTTTCAACACAACTTCATGCTCCTCCTATATTTCAGAACGTTTCATGATCCTCATATTTTTGACTCCTTTTGAAGCTCTTCATATTTTTCACTTCTTTTCAGGCTCTTCATGTTTTTGAACACCGTTTCATGCTCCTCCTATTTTTCAGACCGTTTCATGCTCCTCATATTTTTGACACGTTTTGAAGCTCTTCATATTTTTCACACCTTTTCAGGTTCTTCATGTTTTTCAACACCACTTCTTGCTCCTCCTATTTTTCAGACCATTTCATGCTCCTCATATTTTTGACATTTTTGAAGCCCTTCATATTTTTCACACCTTTTCAGGTTTTTCATGTTTTTGAACACCGCTTCATGCTCCTCCTATTTATCAGACTGTTTCATGCTCCTCATATTTTTGAGAAATTTTGAAGCTCTTCATATTTTTCACATTTTTTCCGGCTCTTCATGTTTTTCAACTCCGCTTCATGCACCTCCTATTTATCAGACTGTTTCATGCTCCTCATATTTTTGAGAAATTTTGAAGCTCTTCATAATTTTCACACCTTTTCAGGCTCTTCATGTTTTTCAACACAACTTCATGCTCCTCCTATTTTTTAGAGCGTTTCATGTTCCTCATATTTTTGACCCCTTTGAAGCTTTCATATTTTTCACTACTTTTCAGGCTCTTCATGTTTTTGAACACCATTTCATGCTCCTCCTCTTTTTCAGACCGTTTCATGCTCCTCATATTTTTGACCCCTTTTGAAGCTTTCATATTTTTCACTACTTTTCAGGCTCTTCATGTTTTTGAACACTGCTTCATGCTCCTCCTCTTTTTCAGACCGTTTCATGCTCCTGGTATTTTTCACACCTTTTGAACCTCTTCATATTTTTCACACCTTTTCAGGCTCTTCATGTTTTTCAACACCACTTCATTCTCCTCCTATTTTTCTCTCCGTTTCATGCTCCTCATATTTTTGACACCTTTTGAAGCTCTTCATATTTTTCACACCTTTTCATGCATTTCATGTTTTTCAACACCGTTTCATGCTCCTCCTATTTTTCAGACTGTTTCATGCTCCTCATATTTTTGACACGTTTTGAAGCTCTTCATATATCTCACGCCTTTTCTGGCTCTTCATGTTTCTCATCACCACTTCATGCTCCTCCTATTTTTCAGACCGTTTCATGCTCCTCATATTTTTGACATCTTTTGAAGCTCTTTATGTTTTTCACACCTTTTCAGTCTCTTCATGTTTTTCACACCACTTCATGCTCCACCTTATTTTTCAGACAGTTTCTTGCCCCTCATATTTTTGACACCTTTTGAAGCTCCTCATATATTTCACACATTTTCCAGGCTCATCATGTATTTCAACGTCGTTTCATGCTCCTGCTTTTTTTCAGACCGTTTCATTCTCCTCATGTTTTTGACACCTTTTAAAGCTCTTTATGTCGGTCACACCTTTTCAGGCTCTTCATGTTTTTCAATACCGCTTGATTCTCCTCCTATTTTTAGACCGTTTCATGTTCCTCATATTTTTGACACATTTTGAAGCTCTTCATATTTTTCACACCTTTTAAGGCACTTCATGATTTTCAACACCACTTCCTGCTCCACCTATTTTTCAGACCGTTACTTGATCCTCATATTTTTGACAACTTTTGAAGCTCTTCATATTTTTACCACCTTTTGAAGCTCTTCATATTTTTCACACTTTTTCAGGCTCTTCATGTTTTTTAACACTGCTTCATGTTCCACCTATTTTTTCAGACCGTTTCATGCTCCTCATATTTTTGACACCTTTTGAAGCTCTTCATATTTTTCACACCTTTTAATTACTTCATGTTTTTCAACACCGTTTCATGCTCCTCCTATTTTTCAGACTGTTTCATGCTCCTCATATGGTTGACACCTTTTGAAGCTTTTCATATTTTTCACAACTTTTCAGGCTCTTCATGTTTTTCAACACCACTTTCTGCTCCACCTATTTTTCAGACCGTTACTTGATCCTCATATTTTTGACAACTTTTGAAGCTCTTCATATTTTTAACACCTTTTGAAGCTCTTCATATATTTCACACCTTTTCTGGCTCTTCATGTTTTCAACACTGCTTCCTGCTCCTCCATTTTCAGACCATTTAATGGCCCTCATATTTTTGACATCTTTTGAAGCTCTTCATAATTTTCACACATTTTCAGGCTCTTCATGTTTTTGAACACTGCTTCATGCTCCTCCACTTTTTCAGACCGTTTCATGCTCCTCATATTTTTCACACCTTTTGAAGCTCTTCATATTTTTCACACCTTTTCAGGCTCTTCATTTTCTCAACACCGCTTCATACTCCTCCAATTTTTCAGACCGTTTCATGCTCCTCATATTTTTGACACCTTTTGAAGCTCTTCATATATTTCACACCTTTTCAGGCTCTTCATGTTTTTCAACTCCGCTTCATGCTCCTCCTATTTATCAGACTGTTTCATGCTCCTCATATTTTTTAGAAATTTTGAAGCTCTTCATAATTTTCACACCTTTTCATGCATTTCATGTTTTTCAACACAAGTTCATGCTCCTCCTATTTTTCAGAACGTTTCATGCTCCTCATATTTTTGACACCTTTTGAAGCTCTTCATATTTTTCACTACTTTTCAGGCTCTTCATGTTTTTTTTTTTTGTTTGTTTGTTTGTTTTTTTTTTAATTTTTATTATTATTATTTTTTTTCCAGTGGGTTTTGTCATACATTGATATGAATCAGCCATGGATTTACATGTATTCCCAGTCCCGATCCCCCCTCCCATCTCCCTCTCCACCCGATTCCTCTGGGTCTTCCCAGTGCACCAGGCCGGAGCACTTGTCTCGTGCATCCCACCTGGGCTGGTGATCTGTTTCACCATAGATAGTATACATGCTGCTATTTTGAAAAATCCCACCCTCACATTCTCCCACAAAGTTCAAAAGTCTGTTCTGTATTTCTGTGTCTCTTTTTCTGTTCTGCATATAGGGTTATCGTTATCACCTTTCTAAATTCCATATACATGTGTCAGTATGCTGTAATGTCTTTATCTTTCTGGCTTACTTTACTCTGTATAATGGGCTCCAGCTTCATCCATCTCATTAGGACTGGTTCAAATGAATTCTTTTTCATGGCTGAGTAATATTCCATGGTGTATATGTACCACAGCTTCCTTATCCATTCATCTGCTGATGGGCATCTAGGTTGCTTTCATGTCCTGGCTATTATAAACAGTGCTGCGATGAACATTGGGGTACACGTGTCTCTTTCAGATCTGGTTTCCTCAGTGTGTATGCCCAGAAGTGGGATTGCTGGGTCATATGGCAATTCTATTTCCAGTTTTTAAGAAATCTCCACACTGTTTTCCATAGCGGCTGGACTAGTTTGCATTCCCACCAACAGTGTAAGAGGGTTCCCTTTTCTCCACACCCTCTCCAGCATTTATTGCTTGTAGACTTTTGGATAGCAGCCATCCTGACTGGCGTATAATGGTACCTCATTGTGGTTTTGATTTGCATTTCTCTAATAATGAGTGATGTTGAGCATCTTTTCATGTGTTTGTTAGCCATCTGTATGTCTTCTTTGGAGAAATGTCTGTTTAGTTCTTTGGCCCATTTTTTGATTGGGTCATTTATTTTTCTGGAATTGAGCTGCAGGAGTTGCTTGTATATTTTTGAGATTAATCCTTTGTCTGTTTCTTCATTTGCTATTATTTTCTCCCAATCTGAGGGCTGTCTTTTCACCTTACTTATAGTTTCCTTTGTAGTGCAAAAGCTTTTAAGTTTCATTAGGTCCCATTTTTTAGTTTTGCTTTTATTTCCAATATTCTGGGAGGTGGGTCATAGAGGATCTTGCTGTGATTTATGTTGGAGAGTGTTTTGCCTATGTTCTCCTCTAGGAGTTTTATAGTTTCTGGTCTTACATTTAGATCTTTAAGCAGTGCTAAGGGGAAGGTTCATAGCATTACAGGCTTACATCAAGAAACAGGAAAAAAACAATTAAATAACCTAACTCTACACCTAAAGCAATTAGAGAAGGAAGAATTGAAGAACCCCAGAGTTAGCAGAAGGAAAGAAATCTTAAAAATCAGGGCAGAAATAAATGCAAAAGAAACTAAAGAGACCATAGCAAAAATCAACAAATCTAAAAGCTGGTTTTTTGAAAAAATAAACAAAGTTGACAAACCACTAGCAAGACTCATTAAGAAACAAAGAGAGAAAAACCAAATTAACAAAATTAGAAATGAAAATGGAGAGATCACAACAGACAACACTGAAATACAAAGGATCATAAGAGACTACTACCAGCAGCTCTATGCCAATAAAATGGACAACTTGGATGAAATGGACAAATTCTTAGAAAAGTATAACTTTCCAAAACTGAACCAGGAAGAAATAGAAGATCTTAACAGACCCATCACAAGCAAGGAAATCGAAACTGTCATCAAAAATCTTCCAGCAAACAAAAGCCCAGGACCAGATGGCTTCACAGCTGAATTCTACCAAAAATTTAGAGAAGAGCTAACACCTATCTTACTCAAACTCTTCCAGAAAATTGCAGAAGAAGGTAAGCTTCCAAACTCATTCTATGAGGCCACCATCACCCTAATTCCAAAATCAGACAAAGATGCCACAAAAAAAGAAAACTCCAGGCCAATATCACTGATGAACATAGATGCAAAAATCCTTAACAAAATTCTAGCAAACAGAATCCAACAACATATTAAAAAAATCATACACCATGACCAAGTGGGCTTTATCCCAGGAATGCAAGGATTCTTTAATATCCGCAAATCAATCAATGTAATACACCACATTAACAAATTGAAAGATAAAAACCATATGATTATCTCAATAGATGCAGAGAAAGCCTTTGACAAAATTCAACACTCATTTATGATTAAAACTCTCCAAAAAGCAGGAATAGAAGGAACATACCTCAAAATAATCAAAGCTATATATGACAAACCCACAGCAAGCATCACCCTAAATGGTGAAAAATTGAAGGCATTTCCCCTGAAATCAGGAACAAGACAAGGGTGCCCACTCTCACCACTACTATTCAACATAGTGTTGGAAGTTCTGGCCGCAGCAATCAGAGCAGAAAAAGAAGTAAATGGAATCCAGATAGGAAAAGAAGAAGTAAAACTCTCACTGGTTGCAGATGACATGATCCTCTACATAGAAAACCCTAAAGACTCTACCAGAAAATTACTAGAGCTAATCAATGAATATAGTAAAGTTGCAGGATATAAAATTAACACACAGAAATCCCTTGCATTCCTATATACTAACAATGAAAAAACAGACAGAGAAATTAAGGAAACAATATCATTCACCATTGCAACAAAAAGAATAAAATACTTAGGAGTATATCTACCTAAAGAAACAAAGGACCTATACATAGAAAACTATAAAACACTGATGAAAGAAATCAAAGAGGACACAAACAGATGGAGAAACATACCGTGTTCGTGGATTGGAAGAATTAATATTGTCAAAATGGCTATTCTACCCAAAGCAGTCTATAGATTCAATGCAATCCCTATCAAGCTACCAACGGTATTTTTCACAGAACTAGACCAAAGAATTTCACAATTTGTATGGAAATAAAAAAAACCTCGAATAGCCAAAGTAATCTTGAGAAAGAAGAATGGAACTGGAGGAATCAACCTGCCTGACTTCAGACTCTACTACAAAGCCACAGTCATCAAGACAGTATGGTACTGGCACAAAGACAGAAATATAGATCAATGGAACAGAATAGAAAGCCCAGAGATAAATCCACGAACCTATGGAAACCTTATCTTTGACAAAGGAGGCAAGGATATACAATGGAAAAAAGACAACCTCTTTAACAAGTGGTGCTGGGAAAACTGGTCAACCACTTGTAAAAGAATGAAACTAGAACACTTTCTAACACCATACACAAAAATAAACTCAAAATCGATTAAAGATCTAAATGTAACACTAAACTATAAAACTCCTAGAGGAGAACATAGGCAAAACACTCTTCATGTTTTTGAACACCGTTTCATGCTCCTCCTATTTTTCAGGCCGTTTCATGCTCTTCATATTTTTGACACATTTTGAAGCTCTTCATATTTTTGACACCTTTTCAGGCTCTTCATGTTTTTCAACACCACTTTGCTCCTCCTATTTTTCAGACCGTTTCATGCTCCTCATATTTTTGACACTTTTGAAGATTTTCATATTTTTCTCACCTTTTCAGGCTCTTCATGTTTTGAACACCGCTTCATGCTCCTCCTCTTTTTCAGACCGTTTCATGCTCCTCATATTTTTCACACCTTTTGAATCTCTTCATATTTTTCACACCTTTTCAGGCTCTTCATGTTTTTCAACACCACATCATGATCCTCCTATATTTCAGACAGTTTAATGCTCCTCATATTTTTGACACCTTTTGAAGCTCTTCATATTTTTCACACCTTCTCAGCTTCTTCATGTTTTTCAACTCCGCTTCATGCTCCTCCTATTTATCAGACTGTTTCATGCTCCTCATATTTTTGAGAAATTTTGAAGCTCTTCATATTTTTCACATCTTTTCAGTATCTTCAAATTTTGAACACCGCTTCATGCTCCTCATATTTTTCACACGTTTTGAAACTCTTCACATTTTTCACACATTTTGAGGCTCTTCATATATTTCACACCTTTTCACGCTCTTCATGGGTTTCAACACCGTTTCATGCTCCTTTTATTTTTCAGACCGTTTCATGCTCCTCATGTTTTTGACACCTTTTGAAGCTCTTCATATTTTTCACACCTTTTCATGCACTTCATGTTTTTCAACACCGTTTCATGCTCCTCCTATTTTTCAGACTGTTTCATGCTCCTCATATTTTTGACACGTTTTGAAGCTCTTCATATATCTCACGCCTTTTCTGGCTCTTCATGTTTTTCATCACCACTTCATGCTCCTCTTATTTTTCAGACCGTTTCATGCTCCTCATAATTTTGACACCTTTTGAAGCTCTGCATATTTTTCACACCTTTTAAGGCTCTTGGTGTTTTTGAGCCCAGCTTCATGCTCGTCATATTTTTCAGACCGTTTCATGCTCCTCATGTATTTCACACCCTTTGAAGCTCTTCATATTTTTCACACCTTTTCAGGCTCTTCATGTTTTTCAACACCGCTTCATGCTCCTCCTATTTTTCAGACCGTGTCATGCTCCTCATATTTTTGACACATTTTGAAGCTCTTCATATTTTTCACACCTTTTCAGGCTCTTCATGTTTTTCATCACCCCTTCATGATCCTCATATTCTTCAGATCGTTTCATGCTCCAAATATTTTTCACACCTTTTATAGCTCTTCATATTTTTCACACCTTTTCAGGCTCTTCATGTTTTTCAACACCGCTTCATGCTCCTCCTATTTTTCAGACTGTTTCATGCTCCTCATATTTTTTACACCTTTTGAAGCTCTTCATATGTTTCACAGCTTTTCAGGTTCTTCATGTTTTTGAACACCGTTTCATGCTCCTCCTATTTTTCAGACCGTTTCATGCTCATCTCATATTTGACACCTTTTGAAGCTCTTCATATTTTCACACCTTTTCAAGCTCTTCATATATTTCACACGTTTTCAGGCTACTCATGTTTTTCAACACCGCTTCATGCTCCTCCTATTTTTCAGAGCGTTTCATTCTCCTCATTTTTTGACACCTTTTGAAGCTCTTCATATATTTCACACCTTTCAGGCTCTTCATGTTTTTCAACACCGGTTCATGCTCCTCCTATTTTTCAGACCGTTTCATGCTCCTCATATTTTTGACACCTTTTGAAGCTCTTCATATATTTCACTGCTTTTCAGGCTCTTCATGCTTTTGATCACCGCTTCATGCTCCTCCTATTTTTCAGACCATTTCATGCTCCTCATATTATTGACACCTTTTGAAGCTCTTGATATTTTTCACACATTTTCAGGCTCTTCATATTTTTCAACAACACTTCATGTTCCTCCTAGTTTTCAGACTGTTTCATGCACCTCATATTTTTGACACCTTTTGAAGCTCTTCATATTTTTCACACATTTTCATGCTCTTCATGTTTTTCAATACCGTTTCATGCTCCTGCTATTTTTCAGACCATTTCATGCTCCTCATATTTTTCACACCTTTTCAGGCTCTTCAGTTTTTCATCACCACTTCATGCTCTTCCTAATTTTTAGACCGTTTCATGCTCCTCATATTTTTCACAATTTTTGAAGCTCTTCATATTTTTCAAACCTTTTCATGCTCTTCTTGTTTTCAACACCACTTCATGCTCCTCCGATTCTTCAGACTTTTCAAATTCCTCATATTTTTGACACCTTTTGAAGCTCTTCATATTTTTCACACCTTTTCATGCACTTCATGTTTTTCAAGACCGTTTCACGCTCCTCCAATTTTATAGACTGTTTCATCCACCTCATATTTTTGACAACTTTTGAAGCTCTTCAAATATTTCACACCTTTTCAGGCTCTTCATGTTTTTCAACTCCGCTTAATTGTCCTCCTATTTATCAGACTGTTTCATGCTCCTCATATTTTAGAAAAATTTTGAAGCTCTTCATAATTTTCACACATTTTCAGGCACTTCATGTTTTTCAACACAACTTCATGCTCCTCCTATATTTCAGAACGTTTCATGATCCTCATATTTTTGACTCCTTTTGAAGCTCTTCATATTTTTCACTTCTTTTCAGGCTCTTCATGTTTTTGAACACCGTTTCATGCTCCTCCTATTTTTCAGACCGTTTCATGCTCCTCATATTTTTGACACGTTTTGAAGCTCTTCATATTTTTCACACCTTTTCAGGTTCTTCATGTTTTTCAACACCACTTCTTGCTCCTCCTATTTTTCAGACCATTTCATGCTCCTCATATTTTTGACATTTTTGAAGCCCTTCATATTTTTCACACCTTTTCAGGTTCTTCATGTTTTTGAACACCGCTTCATGCTCCTCCTATTTATCAGACTGTTTCATGCTCCTCATATTTTTGAGAAATTTTGAAGCTCTTCATATTTTTCACATTTTTTCCGGCTCTTCATGTTTTTCAACTCCGCTTCATGCACCTCCTATTTATCAGACTGTTTCATGCTCCTCATATTTTTGAGAAATTTTGAAGCTCTTCATAATTTTCACACCTTTTCAGGCTCTTCATGTTTTTCAACACAACTTCATGCTCCTCCTATTTTTTAGAGCGTTTCATGTTCCTCATATTTTTGACCCCTTTGAAGCTTTCATATTTTTCACTACTTTTCAGGCTCTTCATGTTTTTGAACACCATTTCATGCTCCTCCTCTTTTTCAGACCGTTTCATGCTCCTCATATTTTTGACCCCTTTTGAAGCTTTCATATTTTTCACTACTTTTCAGGCTCTTCATGTTTTTGAACACTGCTTCATGCTCCTCCTCTTTTTCAGACCGTTTCATGCTCCTGGTATTTTTCACACCTTTTGAACCTCTTCATATTTTTCACACCTTTTCAGGCTCTTCATGTTTTTCAACACCACTTCATTCTCCTCCTATTTTTCTCTCCGTTTCATGCTCCTCATATTTTTGACACCTTTTGAAGCTCTTCATATTTTTCACACCTTTTCATGCATTTCATGTTTTTCAACACCGTTTCATGCTCCTCCTATTTTTCAGACTGTTTCATGCTCCTCATATTTTTGACACGTTTTGAAGCTCTTCATATATCTCACGCCTTTTCTGGCTCTTCATGTTTCTCATCACCACTTCATGCTCCTCCTATTTTTCATACCGTTTCATGCTCCTCATATTTTTGACATCTTTTGAAGCTCTTTATGTTTTTCACACCTTTTCAGTCTCTTCATGTTTTTCACACCACTTCATGCTCCACCTTATTTTTCAGACAGTTTCTTGCCCCTCATATTTTTGACACCTTTTGAAGCTCCTCATATATTTCACACATTTTCCAGGCTCATCATGTATTTCAACGTCGTTTCATGCTCCTGCTTTTTTTCAGACCGTTTCATTCTCCTCATGTTTTTGACACCTTTTAAAGCTCTTTATGTTGGTCACACCTTTTCAGGCTCTTCATGTTTTTCAATACCGCTTGATTCTCCTCCTATTTTTAGACCGTTTCATGTTCCTCATATTTTTGACACATTTTGAAGCTCTTCATATTTTTCACACCTTTTAAGGCACTTCATGATTTTCAACACCACTTCCTGCTCCACCTATTTTTCAGACCGTTACTTGATCCTCATATTTTTGACAACTTTTGAAGCTCTTCATATTTTTACCACCTTTTGAAGCTCTTCATATTTTTCACACTTTTTCAGGCTCTTCATGTTTTTTAACACTGCTTCATGTTCCACCTATTTTTTCAGACCGTTTCATGCTCCTCATATTTTTGACACCTTTTGAAGCTCTTCATATTTTTCACACCTTTTAATTACTTCATGTTTTTCAACACCGTTTCATGCTCCTCCTATTTTTCAGACTGTTTCATGCTCCTCATATGGTTGACACCTTTTGAAGCTTTTCATATTTTTCACAACTTTTCAGGCTCTTCATGTTTTTCAACACCACTTTCTGCTCCACCTATTTTTCAGACCGTTACTTGATCCTCATATTTTTGACAACTTTTGAAGC
Organism: Dama dama; assembly: GCF_033118175.1. Taxonomy (NCBI): domain Eukaryota; kingdom Metazoa; phylum Chordata; class Mammalia; order Artiodactyla; family Cervidae; genus Dama; species Dama dama. The sequence continues at coordinate 119,511 of NW_026870904.1, forward strand.
TCTTCATATTTTTAACACCTTTTGAAGCTCTTCATATATTTCACACCTTTTCTGGCTCTTCATGTTTTCAACACTGCTTCCTGCTCCTCCATTTTCAGACCATTTAATGGCCCTCATATTTTTGACATCTTTTGAAGCTCTTCATAATTTTCACACATTTTCAGGCTCTTCATGTTTTTGAACACTGCTTCATGCTCCTCCACTTTTTCAGACCGTTTCATGCTCCTCATATTTTTCACACCTTTTGAAGCTCTTCATATTTTTCACACCTTTTCAGGCTCTTCATTTTCTCAACACCGCTTCATACTCCTCCAATTTTTCAGACCGTTTCATGCTCCTCATATTTTTGACACCTTTTGAAGCTCTTCATATATTTCACACCTTTTCAGGCTCTTCATGTTTTTCAACTCCGCTTCATGCTCCTCCTATTTATCAGACTGTTTCATGCTCCTCATATTTTTTAGAAATTTTGAAGCTCTTCATAATTTTCACACCTTTTCATGCTCTTCATGTTTTTCAACACAAGTTCATGCTCCTCCTATTTTTCAGAACGTTTCATGCTCCTCATATTTTTGACACCTTTTGAAGCTCTTCATATTTTTCACTACTTTTCAGGCTCTTCATGTTTTTTTTTTTTTTTTGTTTGTTTGTTTTTTTTTTAATTTTTATTATTATTATTTTTTTTCCAGTGGGTTTTGTCATACATTGATATGAATCAGCCATGGATTTACATGTATTCCCAGTCCCGATCCCCCCTCCCATCTCCCTCTCCACCCGATTCCTCTGGGTCTTCCCAGTGCACCAGGCCGGAGCACTTGTCTCGTGCATCCCACCTGGGCTGGTGATCTGTTTCACCATAGATAGTATACATGCTGCTATTTTGAAAAATCCCACCCTCACATTCTCCCACAAAGTTCAAAAGTCTGTTCTGTATTTCTGTGTCTCTTTTTCTGTTCTGCATATAGGGTTATCGTTATCACCTTTCTAAATTCCATATACATGTGTCAGTATGCTGTAATGTCTTTATCTTTCTGGCTTACTTTACTCTGTATAATGGGCTCCAGCTTCATCCATCTCATTAGGACTGGTTCAAATGAATTCTTTTTCATGGCTGAGTAATATTCCATGGTGTATATGTACCACAGCTTCCTTATCCATTCATCTGCTGATGGGCATCTAGGTTGCTTCCATGTCCTGGCTATTATAAACAGTGCTGCGATGAACATTGGGGTACATGTGTCTCTTTCAGATCTGGTTTCCTCAGTGTGTATGCCCAGAAGTGGGATTGCTGGGTCATATGGCAATTCTATTTCCAGTTTTTAAGAAATCTCCACACTGTTTTCCATAGCGGCTGGACTAGTTTGCATTCCCACCAACAGTGTAAGAGGGTTCCCTTTTCTCCACACCCTCTCCAGCATTTATTGCTTGTAGACTTTTGGATAGCAGCCATCCTGACTGGCGTATAATGGTACCTCATTGTGGTTTTGATTTGCATTTCTCTAATAATGAGTGATGTTGAGCATCTTTTCATGTGTTTGTTAGCCATCTGTATGTCTTCTTTGGAGAAATGTCTGTTTAGTTCTTTGGCCCATTTTTTGATTGGGTCATTTATTTTTCTGGAATTGAGCTGCAGGAGTTGCTTGTATATTTTTGAGATTAATCCTTTGTCTGTTTCTTCATTTGCTATTATTTTCTCCCAATCTGAGGGCTGTCTTTTCACCTTACTTATAGTTTCCTTTGTAGTGCAAAAGCTTTTAAGTTTCATTAGGTCCCATTTTTTAGTTTTGCTTTTATTTCCAATATTCTGGGAGGTGGGTCATAGAGGATCTTGCTGTGATTTATGTTGGAGAGTGTTTTGCCTATGTTCTCCTCTAGGAGTTTTATAGTTTCTGGTCTTACATTTAGATCTTTAAGCAGTGCTAAGGGGAAGGTTCATAGCATTACAGGCTTACATCAAGAAACAGGAAAAAAACAATTAAATAACCTAACTCTACACCTAAAGCAATTAGAGAAGGAAGAATTGAAGAACCCCAGAGTTAGCAGAAGGAAAGAAATCTTAAAAATCAGGGCAGAAATAAATGCAAAAGAAACTAAAGAGACCATAGCAAAAATCAACAAAGCTAAAAGCTGGTTTTTTGAAAAAATAAACAAAGTTGACAAACCACTAGCAAGACTCATTAAGAAACAAAGAGAGAAAAACCAAATTAACAAAATTAGAAATGAAAATGGAGAGATCACAACAGACAACACTGAAATACAAAGGATCATAAGAGACTACTACCAGCAGCTCTATGCCAATAAAATGGACAACTTGGATGAAATGGACAAATTCTTAGAAAAGTATAACTTTCCAAAACTGAACCAGGAAGAAATAGAAGATCTTAACAGACCCATCACAAGCAAGGAAATCGAAACTGTCATCAAAAATCTTCCAGCAAACAAAAGCCCAGGACCAGATGGCTTCACAGCTGAATTCTACCAAAAATTTAGAGAAGAGCTAACACCTATCTTACTCAAACTCTTCCAGAAAATTGCAGAAGAAGGTAAGCTTCCAAACTCATTCTATGAGGCCACCATCACCCTAATTCCAAAATCAGACAAAGATGCCACAAAAAAAGAAAACTCCAGGCCAATATCACTGATGAACATAGATGCAAAAATCCTTAACAAAATTCTAGCAAACAGAATCCAACAACATATTAAAAAAATCATACACCATGACCAAGTGGGCTTTATCCCAGGAATGCAAGGATTCTTTAATATCCGCAAATCAATCAATGTAATACACCACATTAACAAATTGAAAGATAAAAACCATATGATTATCTCAATAGATGCAGAGAAAGCCTTTGACAAAATTCAACACTCATTTATGATTAAAACTCTCCAAAAAGCAGGAATAGAAGGAACATACCTCAAAATAATCAAAGCTATATATGACAAACCCACAGCAAGCATCACCCTAAATGGTGAAAAATTGAAGGCATTTCCCCTGAAATCAGGAACAAGACAAGGGTGCCCACTCTCACCACTACTATTCAACATAGTGTTGGAAGTTCTGGCCGCAGCAATCAGAGCAGAAAAAGAAGTAAATGGAATCCAGATAGGAAAAGAAGAAGTAAAACTCTCACTGGTTGCAGATGACATGATCCTCTACATAGAAAACCCTAAAGACTCTACCAGAAAATTACTAGAGCTAATCAATGAATATAGTAAAGTTGCAGGATATAAAATTAACACACAGAAATCCCTTGCATTCCTATATACTAACAATGAAAAAACAGACAGAGAAATTAAGGAAACAATATCATTCACCATTGCAACAAAAAGAATAAAATACTTAGGAGTATATCTACCTAAAGAAACAAAGGACCTATACATAGAAAACTATAAAACACTGATGAAAGAAATCAAAGAGGACACAAACAGATGGAGAAACATACCGTGTTCGTGGATTGGAAGAATTAATATTGTCAAAATGGCTATTCTACCCAAAGCAGTCTATAGATTCAATGCAATCCCTATCAAGCTACCAACGGTATTTTTCACAGAACTAGACCAAAGAATTTCACAATTTGTATGGAAATAAAAAAAACCTCGAATAGCCAAAGTAATCTTGAGAAAGAAGAATGGAACTGGAGGAATCAACCTGCCTGACTTCAGACTCTACTACAAAGCCACAGTCATCAAGACAGTATGGTACTGGCACAAAGACAGAAATATAGATCAATGGAACAGAATAGAAAGCCCAGAGATAAATCCACGAACCTATGGAAACCTTATCTTTGACAAAGGAGGCAAGGATATACAATGGAAAAAAGACAACCTCTTTAACAAGTGGTGCTGGGAAAACTGGTCAACCACTTGTAAAAGAATGAAACTAGAACACTTTCTAACACCATACACAAAAATAAACTCAAAATCGATTAAAGATCTAAATGTAACACTAAACTATAAAACTCCTAGAGGAGAACATAGGCAAAACACTCTTCATGTTTTTGAACACCGTTTCATGCTCCTCCTATTTTTCAGGCCGTTTCATGCTCTTCATATTTTTGACACATTTTGAAGCTCTTCATATTTTTGACACCTTTTCAGGCTCTTCATGTTTTTCAACACCACTTTGCTCCTCCTATTTTTCAGACCGTTTCATGCTCCTCATATTTTTGACACTTTTGAAGATTTTCATATTTTTCTCACCTTTTCAGGCTCTTCATGTTTTGAACACCGCTTCATGCTCCTCCTCTTTTTCAGACCGTTTCATGCTCCTCATATTTTTCACACCTTTTGAAGCTCTTCATATTTTTCACACCTTTTCAGGCTCTTCATGTTTTTCAACACCACATCATGATCCTCCTATATTTCAGACAGTTTAATGCTCCTCATATTTTTGACACCTTTTGAAGCTCTTCATATTTTTCACACCTTCTCAGGCTCTTCATGTTTTTCAACTCCGCTTCATGCTTTTCCTATTTATCAGACTGTTTCATGCTCCTCATATTTTTGACACCTTTTGAAGCTCTTCATATTTTTCACACCTTCTCAGCTTCTTCATGTTTTTCAACTCCGCTTCATGCTCCTCCTATTTATCAGACTGTTTCATGCTCCTCATATTTTTGAGAAATTTTGAAGCTCTTCATATTTTTCACATCTTTTCAGTATCTTCAAATTTTGAACACCGCTTCATGCTCCTCATATTTTTCACACGTTTTGAAACTCTTCACATTTTTCACACATTTTGAGGCTCTTCATATATTTCACACCTTTTCACGCTCTTCATGGGTTTCAACACCGTTTCATGCTCCTTTTATTTTTCAGACCGTTTCATGCTCCTCATGTTTTTGACACCTTTTGAAGCTCTTCATATTTTTCACACCTTTTCATGCACTTCATGTTTTTCAACACCGTTTCATGCTCCTCCTATTTTTCAGACTGTTTCATGCTCCTCATATTTTTGACACGTTTTGAAGCTCTTCATATATCTCACGCCTTTTCTGGCTCTTCATGTTTTTCATCACCACTTCATGCTCCTCTTATTTTTCAGACCGTTTCATGCTCCTCATAATTTTGACACCTTTTGAAGCTCTGCATATTTTTCACACCTTTTAAGGCTCTTGGTGTTTTTGAGCCCAGCTTCATGCTCGTCATATTTTTCAGACCGTTTCATGCTCCTCATGTATTTCACACCCTTTGAAGCTCTTCATATTTTTCACACCTTTTCAGGCTCTTCATGTTTTTCAACACCGCTTCATGCTCCTCCTATTTTTCAGACCGTGTCATGCTCCTCATATTTTTGACACATTTTGAAGCTCTTCATATTTTTCACACCTTTTCAGGCTCTTCATGTTTTTCATCACCCCTTCATGATCCTCATATTCTTCAGATCGTTTCATGCTCCAAATATTTTTCACACCTTTTATAGCTCTTCATATTTTTCACACCTTTTCAGGCTCTTCATGTTTTTCAACACCGCTTCATGCTCCTCCTATTTTTCAGACTGTTTCATGCTCCTCATATTTTTTACACCTTTTGAAGCTCTTCATATGTTTCACAGCTTTTCAGGTTCTTCATGTTTTTGAACACCGTTTCATGCTCCTCCTATTTTTCAGACCGTTTCATGCTCATCTCATATTTGACACCTTTTGAAGCTCTTCATATTTTCACACCTTTTCAAGCTCTTCATATATTTCACACGTTTTCAGGCTACTCATGTTTTTCAACACCGCTTCATGCTCCTCCTATTTTTCAGAGCGTTTCATTCTCCTCATTTTTTGACACCTTTTGAAGCTCTTCATATATTTCACACCTTTCAGGCTCTTCATGTTTTTCAACACCGGTTCATGCTCCTCCTATTTTTCAGACCGTTTCATGCTCCTCATATTTTTGACACCTTTTGAAGCTCTTCATATATTTCACTGCTTTTCAGGCTCTTCATGCTTTTGATCACCGCTTCATGCTCCTCCTATTTTTCAGACCATTTCATGCTCCTCATATTATTGACACCTTTTGAAGCTCTTGATATTTTTCACACATTTTCAGGCTCTTCATATTTTTCAACAACACTTCATGTTCCTCCTAGTTTTCAGACTGTTTCATGCACCTCATATTTTTGACACCTTTGGAGCTCTTCATATTTTTCACACATTTTCATGCTCTTCATGTTTTTCAATACCGTTTCATGCTCCTGCTATTTTTCAGACCATTTCATGCTCCTCATATTTTTCACACCTTTTCAGGCTCTTCAGTTTTTCATCACCACTTCATGCTCTTCCTAATTTTTAGACCGTTTCATGCTCCTCATATTTTTCACAATTTTTGAAGCTCTTCATATTTTTCAAACCTTTTCATGCTCTTCTTGTTTTCAACACCACTTCATGCTCCTCCGATTCTTCAGACTTTTCAAATTCCTCATATTTTTGACACCTTTTGAAGCTCTTCATATTTTTCACACCTTTTCATGCACTTCATGTTTTTCAAGACCGTTTCACGCTCCTCCAATTTTATAGACTGTTTCATCCACCTCATATTTTTGACAACTTTTGAAGCTCTTCAAATATTTCACACCTTTTCAGGCTCTTCATGTTTTTCAACTCCGCTTAATTGTCCTCCTATTTATCAGACTGTTTCATGCTCCTCATATTTTAGAAAAATTTTGAAGCTCTTCATAATTTTCACACATTTTCAGGCACTTCATGTTTTTCAACACAACTTCATGCTCCTCCTATATTTCAGAACGTTTCATGATCCTCATATTTTTGACTCCTTTTGAAGCTCTTCATATTTTTCACTTCTTTTCAGGCTCTTCATGTTTTTGAACACCGTTTCATGCTCCTCCTATTTTTCAGACCGTTTCATGCTCCTCATATTTTTGACACGTTTTGAAGCTCTTCATATTTTTCACACCTTTTCAGGTTCTTCATGTTTTTCAACACCACTTCTTGCTCCTCCTATTTTTCAGACCATTTCATGCTCCTCATATTTTTGACATTTTTGAAGCCCTTCATATTTTTCACACCTTTTCAGGTTCTTCATGTTTTTGAACACTGCTTCATGCTCCTCCTATTTATCAGACTGTTTCATGCTCCTCATATTTTTGAGAAATTTTGAAGCTCTTCATATTTTTCACATTTTTTCCGGCTCTTCATGTTTTTCAACTCCGCTTCATGCACCTCCTATTTATCAGACTGTTTCATGCTCCTCATATTTTTGAGAAATTTTGAAGCTCTTCATAATTTTCACACCTTTTCAGGCTCTTCATGTTTTTCAACACAACTTCATGCTCCTCCTATTTTTTAGAACGTTTCATGTTCCTCATATTTTTGACCCCTTTGAAGCTTTCATATTTTTCACTACTTTTCAGGCTCTTCATGTTTTTGAACACCATTTCATGCTCCTCCTGTTTTTCAGACCGTTTCATGCTCCTCATATTTTTGACCCCTTTTGAAGCTTTCATATTTTCACTACTTTTCAGGCTCTTCATGTTTTTGAACACTGCTTCATGCTCCTCCTCTTTTTCAGACCGTTTCATGCTCCTGGTATTTTTCACACCTTTTGAACCTCTTCATATTTTTCACACCTTTTCAGGCTCTTCATGTTTTTCAACACCACTTCATTCTCCTCCTATTTTTCTCTCCGTTTCATGCTCCTCATATTTTTGACACCTTTTGAAGCTCTTCATATTTTTCACACCTTTTCATGCATTTCATGTTTTTCAACACCGTTTCATGCTCCTCCTATTTTTCAGACTGTTTCATGCTCCTCATATTTTTGACACGTTTTGAAGCTCTTCATATATCTCACGCCTTTTCTGGCTCTTCATGTTTCTCATCACCACTTCATGCTCCTCCTATTTTTCAGACCGTTTCATGCTCCTCATATTTTTGACATCTTTTGAAGCTCTTTATGTTTTTCACACCTTTTCAGTCTCTTCATGTTTTTCACACCACTTCATGCTCCACCTTATTTTTCAGACAGTTTCTTGCCCCTCATATTTTTGACACCTTTTGAAGCTCCTCATATATTTCACACATTTTTCAGGCTCATCATGTATTTCAACGTCGTTTCATGCTCCTGCTTTTTTTCAGACCGTTTCATTCTCCTCATGTTTTTGACACCTTTTAAAGCTCTTTATGTTGGTCACACCTTTTCAGGCTCTTCATGTTTTTCAATACCGCTTGATTCTCCTCCTATTTTTAGACCGTTTCATGTTCCTCATATTTTTGACACATTTTGAAGCTCTTCATATTTTTCACACCTTTTAAGGCACTTCATGATTTTCAACACCACTTCCTGCTCCACCTATTTTTCAGACCGTTACTTGATCCTCATATTTTTGACAACTTTTGAAGCTCTTCATATTTTTACCACCTTTTGAAGCTCTTCATATTTTTCACACTTTTTCAGGCTCTTCATGTTTTTTAACACTGCTTCATGTTCCACCTATTTTTTCAGACCGTTTCATGCTCCTCATATTTTTGACACCTTTTGAAGCTCTTCATATTTTTCACACCTTTTAATTACTTCATGTTTTTCAACACCGTTTCATGCTCCTCCTATTTTTCAGACTGTTTCATGCTCCTCATATGGTTGACACCTTTTGAAGCTTTTCATATTTTTCACAACTTTTCAGGCTCTTCATGTTTTTCAACACCACTTTCTGCTCCACCTATTTTTCAGACCGTTACTTGATCCTCATATTTTTGACAACTTTTGAAGCTCTTCATATTTTTAACACCTTTTGAAGCTCTTCATATATTTCACACCTTTTCTGGCTCTTCATGTTTTCAACACTGCTTCCTGCTCCTCCATTTTCAGACCATTTAATGGCCCTCATATTTTTGACATCTTTTGAAGCTCTTCATAATTTTCACACATTTTCAGGCTCTTCATGTTTTTGAACACTGCTTCATGCTCCTCCACTTTTTCAGACCGTTTCATGCTCCTCATATTTTTCACACCTTTTGAAGCTCTTCATATTTTTCACACCTTTTCAGGCTCTTCATTTTCTCAACACCGCTTCATACTCCTCCAATTTTTCAGACCGTTTCATGCTCCTCATATTTTTGACACCTTTTGAAGCTCTTCATATATTTCACACCTTTTCAGGCTCTTCATGTTTTTCAACTCCGCTTCATGCTCCTCCTATTTATCAGACTGTTTCATGCTCCTCATATTTTTTAGAAATTTTGAAGCTCTTCATAATTTTCACACCTTTTCATGCTCTTCATGTTTTTCAACACAAGTTCATGCTCCTCCTATTTTTCAGAACGTTTCATGCTCCTCATATTTTTGACACCTTTTGAAGCTCTTCATATTTTTCACTACTTTTCAGGCTCTTCATGTTTTTTTTTTTTTTTGTTTGTTTGTTTTTTTTTTAATTTTTATTATTATTATTTTTTTTCCAGTGGGTTTTGTCATACATTGATATGAATCAGCCATGGATTTACATGTATTCCCAGTCCCGATCCCCCCTCCCATCTCCCTCTCCACCCGATTCCTCTGGGTCTTCCCAGTGCACCAGGCCGGAGCACTTGTCTCGTGCATCCCACCTGGGCTGGTGATCTGTTTCACCATAGATAGTATACATGCTGCTATTTTGAAAAATCCCACCCTCACATTCTCCCACAAAGTTCAAAAGTCTGTTCTGTATTTCTGTGTCTCTTTTTCTGTTCTGCATATAGGGTTATCGTTATCACCTTTCTAAATTCCATATACATGTGTCAGTATGCTGTAATGTCTTTATCTTTCTGGCTTACTTTACTCTGTATAATGGGCTCCAGCTTCATCCATCTCATTAGGACTGGTTCAAATGAATTCTTTTTCATGGTTGAGTAATATTCCATGGTGTATATGTACCACAGCTTCCTTATCCATTCATCTGCTGATGGGCATCTAGGTTGCTTCCATGTCCTGGCTATTATAAACAGTGCTTCGATGAACATTGGGGTACACGTGTCTCTTTCAGATCTGGTTTCCTCAGTGTGTATGCCCAGAAGTGGGATTGCTGGGTCATATGGCAATTCTATTTCCAGTTTTTAAGAAATCTCCACACTGTTTTCCATAGCGGCTGGACTAGTTTGCATTCCCACCAACAGTGTAAGAGGGTTCCCTTTTCTCCACACCCTCTCCAGCATTTATTGCTTGTAGACTTTTGGATAGCAGCCATCCTGACTGGCGTATAATGGTACCTCATTGTGGTTTTGATTTGCATTTCTCTAATAATGAGTGATGTTGAGCATCTTTTCATGTGTTTGTTAGCCATCTGTATGTCTTCTTTGGAGAAATGTCTGTTTAGTTCTTTGGCCCATTTTTTGATTGGGTCATTTATTTTTCTGGAATTGAGCTGCAGGAGTTGCTTGTATATTTTTGAGATTAATCCTTTGTCTGTTTCTTCATTTGCTATTATTTTCTCCCAATCTGAGGGCTGTCTTTTCACCTTACTTATAGTTTCCTTTGTAGTGCAAAAGCTTTTAAGTTTCATTAGGTCCCATTTTTTAGTTTTGCTTTTATTTCCAATATTCTGGGAGGTGGGTCATAGAGGATCTTGCTGTGATTTATGTCGGAGAGTGTTTTGCCTATGTTCTCCTCTAGGAGTTTTATAGTTTCTGGTCTTACATTTAGATCTTTAAGCAGTGCTAAGGGGAAGGTTCATAGCATTACAGGCTTACATCAAGAAACAGGAAAAAAACAATTAAATAACCTAACTCTACACCTAAAGCAATTAGAGAAGGAAGAATTGAAGAACCCCAGAGTTAGCAGAAGGAAAGAAATCTTAAAAATCAGGGCAGAAATAAATGCAAAAGAAACTAAAGAGACCATAGCAAAAATCAACAAATCTAAAAGCTGGTTTTTTGAAAAAATAAACAAAGTTGACAAACCACTAGCAAGACTCATTAAGAAACAAAGAGAGAAAAACCAAATTAACAAAATTAGAAATGAAAATGGAGAGATCACAACAGACAACACTGAAATACAAAGGATCATAAGAGACTACTACCAGCAGCTCTATGCCAATAAAATGGACAACTTGGATGAAATGGACAAATTCTTAGAAAAGTATAACTTTCCAAAACTGAACCAGGAAGAAATAGAAGATCTTAACAGACCCATCACAAGCAAGGAAATCGAAACTGTCATCAAAAATCTTCCAGCAAACAAAAGCCCAGGACCAGATGGCTTCACAGCTGAATTCTACCAAAAATTTAGAGAAGAGCTAACACCTATCTTACTCAAACTCTTCCAGAAAATTGCAGAAGAAGGTAAGCTTCCAAACTCATTCTATGAGGCCACCATCACCCTAATTCCAAAATCAGACAAAGATGCCACAAAAAAAGAAAACTCCAGGCCAATATCACTGATGAACATAGATGCAAAAATCCTTAACAAAATTCTAGCAAACAGAATCCAACAACATATTAAACATGAAAACATACACCATGACCAAGTGGGCTTTATCCCAGGAATGCAAGGATTCTTTAATATCCGCAAATCAATCAATGTAATACACCACATTAACAAATTGAAAGATAAAAACCATATGATTATCTCAATAGATGCAGAGAAAGCCTTTGACAAAATTCAACACTCATTTATGATTAAAACTCTCCAAAAAGCAGGAATAGAAGGAACATACCTCAAAATAATCAAAGCTATATATGACAAACCCACAGCAAGCATCACCCTAAATGGTGAAAAATTGAAGGCATTTCCCCTGAAATCAGGAACAAGACAAGGGTGCCCACTCTCACCACTACTATTCAACATAGTGTTGGAAGTTCTGGCCACAGCAATCAGAGCAGAAAAAGAAGTAAATGGAATCCAGATAGGAAAAAAAGAAGTAAAACTCTCACTGGTTGCAGATGGCATGATCCTCTACATAGAAAACCCTAAAGACTCTACCAGAAAATTACTAGAGCTAATCAATGAATATAGTAAAGTTGCAGGATATAAAATTAACACACAGAAATCCCTTGCATTCCTATATACTAACAATGAAAAAACAGACAGAGAAATTAAGGAAACAATATCATTCACCATTGCAACAAAAAGAATAAAATACTTAGGAGTATATCTACCTAAAGAAACAAAGGACCTATACATAGAAAACTATAAAACACTGATGAAAGAAATCAAAGAGGACACAAACAGATGGAGAAACATACCGTGTTCGTGGATTGGAAGAATTAATATTGTCAAAATGGCTATTCTACCCAAAGCAGTCTATAGATTCAATGCAATCCCTATCAAGCTACCAACGGTATTTTTCACAGAACTAGACCAAAGAATTTCACAATTTGTATGGAAATAAAAAAAACCTCGAATAGCCAAAGTAATCTTGAGAAAGAAGAATGGAACTGGAGGAATCAACCTGCCTGACTTCAGACTCTACTACAAAGCCACAGTCATCAAGACAGTATGGTACTGGCACAAAGACAGAAATATAGATCAATGGAACAGAATAGAAAGCCCAGAGATAAATCCACGAACCTATGGAAACCTTATCTTTGACAAAGGAGGCAAGGATATACAATGGAAAAAAGACAACCTCTTTAACAAGTGGTGCTGGGAAAACTGGTCAACCACTTGTAAAAGAATGAAACTAGAACACTTTCTAACACCATACACAAAAATAAACTCAAAATCGATTAAAGATCTAAATGTAACACTAAACTATAAAACTCCTAGAGGAGAACATAGGCAAAACACTCTTCATGTTTTTGAACACCGTTTCATGCTCCTCCTATTTTTCAGGCCGTTTCATGCTCTTCATATTTTTGACACATTTTGAAGCTCTTCATATTTTTGACACCTTTTCAGGCTCTTCATGTTTTTCAACACCACTTTGCTCCTCCTATTTTTCAGACCGTTTCATGCTCCTCATATTTTTGACACTTTTGAAGATTTTCATATTTTTCTCACCTTTTCAGGCTCTTCATGTTTTGAACACCGCTTCATGCTCCTCCTCTTTTTCAGACCGTTTCATGCTCCTCATATTTTTCACACCTTTTGAAGCTCTTCATATTTTTCACACCTTTTCAGGCTCTTCATGTTTTTCAACACCACATCATGATCCTCCTATATTTCAGACAGTTTAATGCTCCTCATATTTTTGACACCTTTTGAAGCTCTTCATATTTTTCACACCTTCTCAGGCTCTTCATGTTTTTCAACTCCGCTTCATGCTTTTCCTATTTATCAGACTGTTTCATGCTCCTCATATTTTTGACACCTTTTGAAGCTCTTCATATTTTTCACACCTTCTCAGCTTCTTCATGTTTTTCAACTCCGCTTCATGCTCCTCCTATTTATCAGACTGTTTCATGCTCCTCATATTTTTGAGAAATTTTGAAGCTCTTCATATTTTTCACATCTTTTCAGTATCTTCAAATTTTGAACACCGCTTCATGCTCCTCATATTTTTCACACGTTTTGAAACTCTTCATATTTTTCACACATTTTGAGGCTCTTCATATATTTGACACCTTTTCACGCTCTTCATGGGTTTCAACACCGTTTCATGCTCCTTTTATTTTTCAGACCGTTTCATGCTCCTCATGATTTTCACACCTTTTGAAGCTCTTCATATTTTTCACACCTTTTCATGCACTTCATGTTTTTCAACACCGTTTCATGCTCCTCCTATTTTTCAGACTGTTTCATGCTCCTCATATTTTTGACACGTTTTGAAGCTCTTCATATATCTCACTCCTTTTCTGGCTCTTCATGTTTTTCATCACCACTTCATGCTCCTCTTATTTTTCAGACCGTTTCATGCTCCTCATAATTTTGACACCTTTTGAAGCTCTGCATATTTTTCACACCTTTTAAGGCTCTTGGTGTTTTTGAGCCCAGCTTCATGCTCGTCATATTTTTCAGACCGTTTCATGCTCCTCATGTATTTCACACCCTTTGAAGCTCTTCATATTTTTCACACCTTTTCAGGCTCTTCATGTTTTTCAACACCGCTTCGGGCTCCTCCTATTTTTCAGACCGTGTCATGCTCCTCATATTTTTGACACATTTTGAAGCTCTTCATATTTTTCACACCTTTTCAGGCTCTTCATGTTTCTCAACACCCCTTCATGATCCTCATATTCTTCAGATCGTTTCATGCTCCAAATATTTTTCACACCTTTTATAGCTCTTCATATTTTTCACACCTTTTCAGGCTCTTCATGTTTTTCAACACCGCTTCATGCTCCTCCTATTTTTCAGACCGTTTCATGCTCCTCATATTTTTTACACCTTTTGAAGCTCTTCATATGTTTCACACCTTTTCAGGTTCTTCATGTTTTTGAACACCGTTTCATGCTCCTCCTATATTTCAGACCGTTTCATGCTCATCTCATATTTGCAACCTTTTGAAGCTCTTCATATTTTCACACCTTTTGAAGCTCTTCATATATTTCACACGTTTTCAGGCTACTCATGTTTTTCAACACCTCTTCATGCTCCTCCAATTTTTCAGACCGTTTCATTCTCCTCATTTTTTGACACCTTTTGAAGCTCTTCATATATTTCACACCTTTCAGGCTCTTCATGTTTTTCAACACCGGTTCATGCTCCTCCTATTTATCAGACCGTTTCATGCTCCTCATATTTTTGACACCTTTTGAAGCTCTTCATATATTTCACTGCTTTTCAGGCTCTTCATGTTTTTGATCACCGCTTCATGCTCCTCCTATTTTTCAGACCATTTCATGCTCCTCATATTATTGACACCTTTTGAAGCTCTTGATATTTTTCACACATTTTCAGGCTCTTCATGTTTTTCAACAACACTTCATGTTCCTCCTAGTTTTCAGACTGTTTCATGCACCTCATATTTTTGACACCTTTTGAAGCTGTTCATATTTTTCACACATTTTCATGCTCTTCATGTTTTTCAATACCGTTTCATGCTCCTGCTATTTTTCAGACCATTTCATGCTCCTCATATTTTTCACACCTTTTCAGGCTCTTCAGTTTTTCATCACCACTTCATGCTCTTCCTAATTTTTAGACCGTTTCATGCTCCTCATATTTTTCACAATTTTTGAAGCTCTTCATATTTTTCAAACCTTTTCATGCTCTTCTTGTTTTCAACACCACTTCATGCTCCTCCGATTCTTCAGACTTTTCAAATTCCTCATATTTTTGACACCTTTTGAAGCTCTTCATATTTTTCACAACTTTTCATGCACTTCATGTTTTTCAAGACCGTTTCACGCTCCTCCAATTTTATAGACTGTTTCATCCACCTCATATTTTTGACAACTTTTGAAGCTCTTCAAATATTTCACACCTTTTCAGGCTCTTCATGTTTTTCAACTCCGCTTAATTGTCCTCCTATTTATCAGACTGTTTCATGCTCCTCATATTTTAGAAAAATTTTGAAGCTCTTCATAATTTTCACACATTTTCAGGCACGTCATGTTTTTCAACACAACTTCATGCTCCTCCTATATTTCAGAACGTTTCATGATCCTCATATTTTTGACTCCTTTTGAAGCTCTTCATATTTTTCACTTCTTTTCAGGCTCTTCATGTTTTTGAACACCGTTTCATGCTCCTCCTATTTTTCAGACCGTTTCATGCTCCTCATATTTTTGACACGTTTTGAAGCTCTTCATATTTTTCACACCTTTTCAGGCTCTTCATGTTTTTCAACACCACTTCTTGCTCCTCCTATTTTTCAGACCATTTCATGCTCCTCATATTTTTGACATTTTTGAAGCCCTTCATATTTTTCACACGTTTTCAGGTTCTTCATGTTTTTGAACACCGCTTCATGCTCCTCCTATTTATCAGACTGTTTCATGCTCCTCATATTTTTGAGAAATTTTGAAGCTCTTTATATTTTTCACATTTTTTCCGGCTCTTCATGTTTTTCAACTCCGCTTCATGCACCTCCTATTTATCAGACTGTTTCATGCTCCTCATATTTTTGAGAAATTTTGAAGCTCTTCATAATTTTCACACCTTTTCAGGCTCTTCATGTTTTTCAACACAACTTCTTGCTCCTCCTATTTTTTAGAACGTTTCATGTTCCTCATATTTTTGACACCTTTTAAAGCTTTCATATTTTTCACTACTTTTCAGGCTCTTCATGTTTTTGAACACCATTTCATGCTCCTCCTCTTTTTCAGACCGTTTCATGCTCCTCATATTTTTGACACCTTTTGAACCTCTTCATATTTTTCACACCTTTTCAGGCTCTTCATGTTTTTGAACACTGCTTCATGCTCCTCCTCTTTTTCAGACCGTTTCATGCTCCTGGTATTTTTCACACCTTTTGAACCTCTTCATATTTTTCACACCTTTTCAGGCTCTTCATGTTTTTCAACACCACTTCATTCTCCTCCTATTTTTCTCTCCGTTTCATGCTCCTCATATTTTTGACACCTTTTGAAGCTCTTCATATTTTTCACACCTTTTCATGCACTTCATGTTTTTCAACACCGTTTCATGCTCCTCCTATTTTTCAGACTGTTTCATGCTCCTCATATTTTTGATACGTTTTGAAGCTCTTCATATATCTCACGCCTTTTCTGGCTCTTCATGTTTTTCATCACCACTTCATGCTCCTCCTATTTTTCAGACCGTTTCATGCTCCTCATATTTTTGACATCTTTTGAAGCTCTTTATGTTTTTCACACCTTTTCAGTCTCTTCATGTTTTTCACACCACTTCATGCTCCACCTTATTTTTCAGACAGTTTCTTGCCCCTCATATTTTTGACACCTTTTGAAGCTCCTCATATATTTCACACATTTTTCAGGCTCTTCATGTATTTCAACGTCGTTTCATGCTCCTGCTTTTTTTCAGACCGTTTCATTCTCCTCATGTTTTTGACACCTTTTAAAGCTCTTTATGTTGGTCACACCTTTTCAGGCTCTTCATGTTTTTCAATACCGCTTGATTCTCCTCCTATTTTTAGACCGTTTCATGTTCCTCATATTTTTGACACCTTTTGAAGCTCTTCATATTTTTCACACCTTTTAAGGCTCTTCATGATTTTCAACACCACTTCCTGCTCCACCTATTCTTCAGACCGTTACTTGATCTTCATATTTTTGACAACTTTTGAAGCTCTTCATATTTTTACCACCTTTTGAAGCTCTTCATATTTTTCACAACTTTTCAGGCTCTTCATGTTTTTCAACACCACTTTCTGCTCCACCTATTTTTCAGACCGTTACTTGATCCTCATATTTTTGACAACTTTTGAAGCTCTTCATATTTTTAACACCTTTTGAAGCTCTTCATATATTTCACACCTTTTCTGGCTCTTCATGTTTTCAACACTGCTTCCTGCTCCTCCATTTTCAGACCATTTAATGGCCCTCATATTTTTGACACCTTTTGAAGCTCTTCATAATTTTCACACATTTTCAGGCTCTTCATGTTTTTGAACACCGCTTCATGCTCCTCCACTTTTCAGACCATTTCATGCTCCTCATATTTTTCACACCTTTTGAAGGTCTTCATATTTTTCACACCTTTTCAGGCTCTTCATTTTCTCAACACCGCTTCATACTCCTCCAATTTTTCAGACCATTTCATGCTCCTCATATTTTTGACACCTTTTGAAGCTCTTCATATATTTCACACCTTTTCAGGCTCTTCATGTTTTTCAACTCCGCTTCATGCTCCTCCTATTTATCAGACTGTTTCATGCTCCTCATATTTTTTAGAAATTTTGAAGCTCTTCATAATTTTCACACCTTTTCATGCTCTTCATGTTTTTCAACACAAGTTCATGCTCCTCCTATTTTTCAGAACGTTTCATGCTCCTCATATTTTTGACACCTTTTGAAGCTCTTCATATTTTTCACTACTTTTCAGGCTCTTCATGTTTTTTTTTTGTTTGTTTGTTTGTTTGTTTTTAATTTTTATTATTATTATTTTTTTTCCAGTGGGTTTTGTCATACATTGATATGAATCAGCCATGGATTTACATGTATTCCCAGTCCCGATCCCCCCTCCCACCTCCCTCTCCACCCGATTCCTCTGGGTCTTCCCAGTGCACCAGGCCGGAGCACTTGTCTCGTGCATCCCACCTGGGCTGGTGATCTGTTTCACCATAGATAGTATACATGCTGTTATTTTGAAAAATCCCACCCTCACATTCTCCCACAAAGTTCAAAAGTCTGTTCTGTATTTCTCTGTCTCTTTTTCTGTTCTGCATATAGGGTTATCGTTATCACCCTTCTAAATTCCATATACATGTGTCAGTATGCTGTAATGTTCTTTATCTTTCTGGCTTACTTTACTCTGTATAATGGGCTCCAGCTTCATCCATCTCATTAGGACTGGTTCAAATGAATTCTTTTTCATGGCTGAGTAATATTCCATGGTGTATATGTACCACAGCTTCCTTATCCATTCATCTGCTGATGGGCATCTAGGTTGCTTCCATGTCCTGGCTATTATAAACAGTGCTTCGATGAACATTGGGGTACACGTGTCTCTTTCAGATCTGGTTTCCTCAGTGTGTATGCCCAGAAGTGGGATTGCTGGGTCATATGGCAATTCTATTTCCAGTTTTTAAGAAATCTCCACACTGTTTTCCATAGCGGCTGGACTAGTTTGCATTCCCACCAACAGTGTAAGAGGGTTCCCTTTTCTCCACACCCTCTCCAGCATTTATTGCTTGTAGACTTTTGGATAGCAGCCATCCTGACTGGCATATAATGGTACCTCATTGTGGTTTTGATTTGCATTTCTCTAATAATGAGTGATGTTGAGCATCTTTTCATGTGTTTGTTAGCCATCTGTATGTCTTCTTTGGAGAAATGTCTGTTTAGTTCTTTGGCCCATTTTTTGATTGGGTCATTTATTTTTCTGGAATTGAGCTGCAGGAGTTGCTTGTATATTTTTGAGATTAATCCTTTGTCTGTTTCTTCATTTGCTATTATTTTCTCCCAATCTGAGGGCTGTCTTTTCACCTTACTTATAGTTTCCTTTGTAGTGCAAAGCTTTTAAGTTTCATTAGGTCCCATTTTTTAGTTTTGCTTTTATTTCCAATATTCTGGGAGGTGGGTCATAGAGGATCTTGCTGTGATTTATGTCGGAGAGTGTTTTGCCTATGTTCTCCTCTAGGAGTTTTATAGTTTCTGGTCTTACATTTAGATCTTTAAGCAGTGCTAAGGGGAAGGTTCATAGCATTACAGGCTTACATCAAGAAACAGGAAAAAAACAATTAAATAACCTAACTCTACACCTAAAGCAATTAGAGAAGGAAGAAATGAAGAACCCCAGAGTTAGCAGAAGGAAAGAAATCTTAAAAATCAGGGCAGAAATAAATGCAAAAGAAACTAAAGAGACCATAGCAAAAATCAACAAAGCTAAAAGCTGGTTTTTTGAAAAAATAAACAAAATTGACAAACCATTAGCAAGACTCATTAAGAAACAAAGAGAGAAAAACCAAATTAACAAAATTAGAAATGAAAATGGAGAGATCACAACAGACAACACTGAAATACAAAGGATCATAAGAGACTACTACCAGCAGCTCTATGCCAATAAAATGGACAACTTGGATGAAATGGACAAATTCTTAGAAAAGTATAACTTTCCAAAACTGAACCAGGAAGAAATAGAAGATCTTAACAGACCCATCACAAGCAAGGAAATCGAAACTGTCATCAAAAATCTTCCAGCAAACAAAAGCCCAGGACCAGATGGCTTCACAGCTGAATTCTACCAAAAATTTAGAGAAGAGCTAACACCTATCTTACTCAAACTCTTCCAGAAAATTGCAGAAGAAGGTAAGCTTCCAAACTCATTCTATGAGGCCACCATCACCCTAATTCCAAAATCAGACAAAGATGCCACAAAAAAAGAAAACTCCAGGCCAATATCACTGATGAACATAGATGCAAAAATCCTTAACAAAATTCTAGCAAACAGAATCCAACAACATATTAAAAAAATCATACACCATGACCAAGTGGGCTTTATCCCAGGAATGCAAGGATTCTTTAATATCCGCAAATCAATCAATGTAATACACCACATTAACAAATTGAAAGATAAAAACCATATGATTATCTCAATAGATGCAGAGAAAGCCTTTGACAAAATTCAACACTCATTTATGATTAAAACTCTCCAAAAAGCAGGAATAGAAGGAACATACCTCAAAATAATCAAAGCTATATATGACAAACCCACAGCAAGCATCACCCTAAATGGTGAAAAATTGAAGGCATTTCCCCTGAAATCAGGAACAAGACAAGGGTGCCCACTCTCACCACTACTATTCAACATAGTGTTGGAAGTTCTGGCCGCAGCAATCAGAGCAGAAAAAGAAGTAAATGGAATCCAGATAGGAAAAGAAGAAGTAAAACTCTCACTGGTTGCAGATGACATGATCCTCTACATAGAAAACCCTAAAGACTCTACCAGAAAATTACTAGAGCTAATCAATGAATATAGTAAAGTTGCAGGATATAAAATTAACACACAGAAATCCCTTGCATTCCTATATACTAACAATGAAAAAACAGACAGAGAAATTAAGGAAACAATATCATTCACCATTGCAACAAAAAGAATAAAATACTTAGGAGTATATCTACCTAAAGAAACAAAGGACCTATACATAGAAAACTATAAAACACTGATGAAAGAAATCAAAGAGGACACAAACAGATGGAGAAACATACCGTGTTCGTGGATTGGAAGAATTAATATTGTCAAAATGGCTATTCTACCCAAAGCAGTCTATAGATTCAATGCAATCCCTATCAAGCTACCAACGGTATTTTTCACAGAACTAGACCAAAGAATTTCACAATTTGTATGGAAATAAAAAAAACCTCGAATAGCCAAAGTAATCTTGAGAAAGAAGAATGGAACTGGAGGAATCAACCTGCCTGACTTCAGACTCTACTACAAAGCCACAGTCATCAAGACAGTATGGTACTGGCACAAAGACAGAAATATAGATCAATGGAACAGAATAGAAAGCCCAGAGATAAATCCACGAACCTATGGAAACCTTATCTTTGACAAAGGAGGCAAGGATATACAATGGAAAAAAGACAACCTCTTTAACAAGTGGTGCTGGGAAAACTGGTCAACCACTTGTAAAAGAATGAAACTAGAACACTTTCTAACACCATACACAAAAATAAACTCAAAATCGATTAAAGATCTAAATGTAACACTAAACTATAAAACTCCTAGAGGAGAACATAGGCAAAACACTCTTCATGTTTTTGAACACCGTTTCATGCTCCTCCTATTTTTCAGGCCGTTTCATGCTCTTCATATTTTTGACACATTTTGAAGCTCTTCATATTTTTGACACCTTTTCAGGCTCTTCATGTTTTTCAACACCACTTTGCTCCTCCTATTTTTCAGACCGTTTCATGCTCCTCATATTTTTGACACTTTTGAAGATTTTCATATTTTTCTCACCTTTTCAGGCTCTTCATGTTTTGAACACCGCTTCATGCTCCTCCTCTTTTTCAGACCGTTTCATGCTCCTCATATTTTTCACACCTTTTGAAGCTCTTCATATTTTTCACACCTTTTCAGGCTCTTCATGTTTTTCAACACCACATCATGATCCTCCTATATTTCAGACAGTTTAATGCTCCTCATATTTTTGACACCTTTTGAAGCTCTTCATATTTTTCACACCTTCTCAGGCTCTTCATGTTTTTCAACTCCGCTTCATGCTTTTCCTATTTATCAGACTGTTTCATGCTCCTCATATTTTTGACACCTTTTGAAGCTCTTCATATTTTTCACACCTTCTCAGCTTCTTCATGTTTTTCAACTCCGCTTCATGCTCCTCCTATTTATCAGACTGTTTCATGCTCCTCATATTTTTGAGAAATTTTGAAGCTCTTCATATTTTTCACATCTTTTCAGTATCTTCAAATTTTGAACACCGCTTCATGCTCCTCATATTTTTCACACGTTTTGAAACTCTTCACATTTTTCACACATTTTGAGGCTCTTCATATATTTCACACCTTTTCACGCTCTTCATGGGTTTCAACACCGTTTCATGCTCCTTTTATTTTTCAGACCGTTTCATGCTCCTCATGTTTTTGACACCTTTTGAAGCTCTTCATATTTTTCACACCTTTTCATGCACTTCATGTTTTTCAACACCGTTTCATGCTCCTCCTATTTTTCAGACTGTTTCATGCTCCTCATATTTTTGACACGTTTTGAAGCTCTTCATATATCTCACTCCTTTTCTGGCTCTTCATGTTTTTCATCACCACTTCATGCTCCTCTTATTTTTCAGACCGTTTCATGCTCCTCATAATTTTGACACCTTTTGAAGCTCTGCATATTTTTCACACCTTTTAAGGCTCTTGGTGTTTTTGAGCCCAGCTTCATGCTCGTCATATTTTTCAGACCGTTTCATGCTCCTCATGTATTTCACACCCTTTGAAGCTCTTCATATTTTTCACACCTTTTCAGGCTCTTCATGTTTTTCAACACCGCTTCGGGCTCCTCCTATTTTTCAGACCGTGTCATGCTCCTCATATTTTTGACACATTTTGAAGCTCTTCATATTTTTCACACCTTTTCAGGCTCTTCATGTTTCTCAACACCCCTTCATGATCCTCATATTCTTCAGATCGTTTCATGCTCCAAATATTTTTCACACCTTTTATAGCTCTTCATATTTTTCACACCTTTTCAGGCTCTTCATGTTTTTCAACACCGCTTCATGCTCCTCCTATTTTTCAGACCGTTTCATGCTCCTCATATTTTTTACACCTTTTGAAGCTCTTCATATGTTTCACACCTTTTCAGGTTCTTCATGTTTTTGAACACCGTTTCATGCTCCTCCTATATTTCAGACCGTTTCATGCTCATCTCATATTTGCAACCTTTTGAAGCTCTTCATATTTTCACACCTTTTGAAGCTCTTCATATATTTCACACGTTTTCAGGCTACTCATGTTTTTCAACACCTCTTCATGCTCCTCCAATTTTTCAGACCGTTTCATTCTCCTCATTTTTTGACACCTTTTGAAGCTCTTCATATATTTCACACCTTTCAGGCTCTTCATGTTTTTCAACACCGGTTCATGCTCCTCCTATTTATCAGACCGTTTCATGCTCCTCATATTTTTGACACCTTTTGAAGCTCTTCATATATTTCACTGCTTTTCAGGCTCTTCATGTTTTTGATCACCGCTTCATGCTCCTCCTATTTTTCAGACCATTTCATGCTCCTCATATTATTGACACCTTTTGAAGCTCTTGATATTTTTCACACATTTTCAGGCTCTTCATGTTTTTCAACAACACTTCATGTTCCTCCTAGTTTTCAGACTGTTTCATGCACCTCATATTTTTGACACCTTTTGAAGCTGTTCATATTTTTCACACATTTTCATGCTCTTCATGTTTTTCAATACCGTTTCATGCTCCTGCTATTTTTCAGACCATTTCATGCTCCTCATATTTTTCACACCTTTTCAGGCTCTTCAGTTTTTCATCACCACTTCATGCTCTTCCTAATTTTTAGACCGTTTCATGCTCCTCATATTTTTCACAATTTTTGAAGCTCTTCATATTTTTCAAACCTTTTCATGCTCTTCTTGTTTTCAACACCACTTCATGCTCCTCCGATTCTTCAGACTTTTCAAATTCCTCATATTTTTGACACCTTTTGAAGCTCTTCATATTTTTCACAACTTTTCATGCACTTCATGTTTTTCAAGACCGTTTCACGCTCCTCCAATTTTATAGACTGTTTCATCCACCTCATATTTTTGACAACTTTTGAAGCTCTTCAAATATTTCACACCTTTTCAGGCTCTTCATGTTTTTCAACTCCGCTTAATTGTCCTCCTATTTATCAGACTGTTTCATGCTCCTCATATTTTAGAAAAATTTTGAAGCTCTTCATAATTTTCACACATTTTCAGGCACGTCATGTTTTTCAACACAACTTCATGCTCCTCCTATATTTCAGAACGTTTCATGATCCTCATATTTTTGACTCCTTTTGAAGCTCTTCATATTTTTCACTTCTTTTCAGGCTCTTCATGTTTTTGAACACCGTTTCATGCTCCTCCTATTTTTCAGACCGTTTCATGCTCCTCATATTTTTGACACGTTTTGAAGCTCTTCATATTTTTCACACCTTTTCAGGCTCTTCATGTTTTTCAACACCACTTCTTGCTCCTCCTATTTTTCAGACCATTTCATGCTCCTCATATTTTTGACATTTTTGAAGCCCTTCATATTTTTCACACGTTTTCAGGTTCTTCATGTTTTTGAACACCGCTTCATGCTCCTCCTATTTATCAGACTGTTTCATGCTCCTCATATTTTTGAGAAATTTTGAAGCTCTTCATATTTTTCACATTTTTTCCGGCTCTTCATGTTTTTCAACTCCGCTTCATGCACCTCCTATTTATCAGACTGTTTCATGCTCCTCATATTTTTGAGAAATTTTGAAGCTCTTCATAATTTTCACACCTTTTCAGGCTCTTCATGTTTTTCAACACAACTTCTTGCTCCTCCTATTTTTTAGAACGTTTCATGTTCCTCATATTTTTGACCCCTTTGAAGCTTTCATATTTTTCACTACTTTTCAGGCTCTTCATGTTTTTGAACACCATTTCATGCTCCTCCTCTTTTTCAGACCGTTTCATGCTCCTCATATTTTTGACACCTTTTAAAGCTTTCATATTTTTCACTACTTTTCAGGCTCTTCATGTTTTTGAACACTGCTTCATGCTCCTCCTCTTTTTCAGACCGTTTCATGCTCCTGGTATTTTTCACACCTTTTGAACCTCTTCATATTTTTCACACCTTTTCAGGCTCTTCATGTTTTTCAACACCACTTCATTCTCCTCCTATTTTTCTCTCCGTTTCATGCTCCTCATATTTTTGACACCTTTTGAAGCTCTTCATATTTTTCACACCTTTTCATGCACTTCATGTTTTTCAACACCGTTTCATGCTCCTCCTATTTTTCAGACTGTTTCATGCTCCTCATATTTTTGATACGTTTTGAAGCTCTTCATATATCTCACGCCTTTTCTGGCTCTTCATGTTTTTCATCACCACTTCATGCTCCTCCTATTTTTCAGACCGTTTCATGCTCCTCATATTTTTGACATCTTTTGAAGCTCTTTATGTTTTTCACACCTTTTCAGTCTCTTCATGTTTTTCACACCACTTCATGCTCCACCTTATTTTTCAGACAGTTTCTTGCCCCTCATATTGTTGACACCTTTTGAAGCTCCTCATATATTTCACACATTTTTCAGGCTCTTCATGTATTTCATCGTCGTTTCATGCTCCTGCTTTTTTTCAGACCGTTTCATTCTCCTCATGTTTTTGACACCTTTTAAAGCTCTTTATGTTGGTCACACCTTTTCAGGCTCTTCATGTTTTTCAATACCGCTTGATTCTCCTCCTATTTTTAGACCGTTTCATGTTCCTCATATTTTTGACACCTTTTGAAGCTCTTCATATTTTTCACACCTTTTAAGGCTCTTCATGATTTTCAACACCACTTCCTGCTCCACCTATTCTTCAGACCGTTACTTGATCTTCATATTTTTGACAACTTTTGAAGCTCTTCATATTTTTACCACCTTTTGAAGCTCTTCATATTTTTCACAACTTTTCAGGCTCTTCATGTTTTTCAACACCACTTTCTGCTCCACCTATTTTTCAGACCGTTACTTGATCCTCATATTTTTGACAACTTTTGAAGCTCTTCATATTTTTAACACCTTTTGAAGCTCTTCATATATTTCACACCTTTTCTGGCTCTTCATGTTTTCAACACTGCTTCCTGCTCCTCCATTTTCAGACCATTTAATGGCCCTCATATTTTTGACACCTTTTGAAGCTCTTCATAATTTTCACACATTTTCAGGCTCTTCATGTTTTTGAACACCGCTTCATGCTCCTCCACTTTTCAGACCATTTCATGCTCCTCATATTTTTCACACCTTTTGAAGGTCTTCATATTTTTCACACCTTTTCAGGCTCTTCATTTTCTCAACACCGCTTCATACTCCTCCAATTTTTCAGACCATTTCATGCTCCTCATATTTTTGACACCTTTTGAAGCTCTTCATATATTTCACACCTTTTCAGGCTCTTCATGTTTTTCAACTCCGCTTCATGCTCCTCCTATTTATCAGACTGTTTCATGCTCCTCATATTTTTTAGAAATTTTGAAGCTCTTCATAATTTTCACACCTTTTCATGCTCTTCATGTTTTTCAACACAAGTTCATGCTCCTCCTATTTTTCAGAACGTTTCATGCTCCTCATATTTTTGACACCTTTTGAAGCTCTTCATATTTTTCACTACTTTTCAGGCTCTTCATGTTTTTTTTTTTGTTTGTTTGTTTGTTTGTTTTTAATTTTTATTATTATTATTTTTTTTCCAGTGGGTTTTGTCATACATTGATATGAATCAGCCATGGATTTACATGTATTCCCAGTCCCGATCCCCCCTCCCACCTCCCTCTCCACCCGATTCCTCTGGGTCTTCCCAGTGCACCAGGCCGGAGCACTTGTCTCGTGCATCCCACCTGGGCTGGTGATCTGTTTCACCATAGATAGTATACATGCTGTTATTTTGAAAAATCCCACCCTCACATTCTCCCACAAAGTTCAAAAGTCTGTTCTGTATTTCTCTGTCTCTTTTTCTGTTCTGCATATAGGGTTATCGTTATCACCTTTCTAAATTCCATATACATGTGTCAGTATGCTGTAATGTTCTTTATCTTTCTGGCTTACTTTACTCTGTATAATGGGCTCCAGCTTCATCCATCTCATTAGGACTGGTTCAAATGAATTCTTTTTCATGGCTGAGTAATATTCCATGGTGTATATGTACCACAGCTTCCTTATCCATTCATCTGCTGATGGGCATCTAGGTTGCTTCCATGTCCTGGCTATTATAAACAGTGCTTCGATGAACATTGGGGTACACGTGTCTCTTTCAGATCTGGTTTCCTCAGTGTGTATGCCCAGAAGTGGGATTGCTGGGTCATATGGCAATTCTATTTCCAGTTTTTAAGAAATCTCCACACTGTTTTCCATAGCGGCTGGACTAGTTTGCATTCCCACCAACAGTGTAAGAGGGTTCCCTTTTCTCCACACCCTCTCCAGCATTTATTGCTTGTAGACTTTTGGATAGCAGCCATCCTGACTGGCGTATAATGGTACCTCATTGTGGTTTTGATTTGCATTTCTCTAATAATGAGTGATGTTGAGCATCTTTTCATGTGTTTGTTAGCCATCTGTATGTCTTCTTTGGAGAAATGTCTGTTTAGTTCTTTGGCCCATTTTTTGATTGGGTCATTTATTTTTCTGGAATTGAGCTGCAGGAGTTGCTTGTATATTTTTGAGATTAATCCTTTGTCTGTTTCTTCATTTGCTATTATTTTCTCCCAATCTGAGGGCTGTCTTTTCACCTTACTTATAGTTTCCTTTGTAGTGCAAAAGCTTTTAAGTTTCATTAGGTCCCATTTTTTAGTTTTGCTTTTATTTCCAATATTCTGGGAGGTGGGTCATAGAGGATCTTGCTGTGATTTATGTCGGAGAGTGTTTTGCCTATGTTCTCCTCTAGGAGTTTTATAGTTTCTGGTCTTACATTTAGATCTTTAAGCAGTGCTAAGGGGAAGGTTCATAGCATTACAGGCTTACATCAAGAAACAGGAAAAAAACAATTAAATAACCTAACTCTACACCTAAAGCAATTAGAGAAGGAAGAAATGAAGAACCCCAGAGTTAGCAGAAGGAAAGAAATCTTAAAAATCAGGGCAGAAATAAATGCAAAAGAAACTAAAGAGACCATAGCAAAAATCAACAAAGCTAAAAGCTGGTTTTTTGAAAAAATAAACAAAATTGACAAACCATTAGCAAGACTCATTAAGAAACAAAGAGAGAAAAACCAAATTAACAAAATTAGAAATGAAAATGGAGAGATCACAACAGACAACACTGAAATACAAAGGATCATAAGAGACTACTACCAGCAGCTCTATGCCAATAAAATGGACAACTTGGATGAAATGGACAAATTCTTAGAAAAGTATAACTTTCCAAAACTGAACCAGGAAGAAATAGAAGATCTTAACAGACCCATCACAAGCAAGGAAATCGAAACTGTCATCAAAAATCTTCCAGCAAACAAAAGCCCAGGACCAGATGGCTTCACAGCTGAATTCTACCAAAAATTTAGAGAAGAGCTAACACCTATCTTACTCAAACTCTTCCAGAAAATTGCAGAAGAAGGTAAGCTTCCAAACTCATTCTATGAGGCCACCATCACCCTAATTCCAAAATCAGACAAAGATGCCACAAAAAAAGAAAACTCCAGGCCAATATCACTGATGAACATAGATGCAAAAATCCTTAACAAAATTCTAGCAAACAGAATCCAACAACATATTAAAAAAATCATACACCATGACCAAGTGGGCTTTATCCCAGGAATGCAAGGATTCTTTAATATCCGCAAATCAATCAATGTAATACACCACATTAACAAATTGAAAGATAAAAACCATATGATTATCTCAATAGATGCAGAGAAAGCCTTTGACAAAATTCAACACTCATTTATGATTAAAACTCTCCAAAAAGCAGGAATAGAAGGAACATACCTCAAAATAATCAAAGCTATATATGACAAACCCACAGCAAGCATCACCCTAAATGGTGAAAAATTGAAGGCATTTCCCCTGAAATCAGGAACAAGACAAGGGTGCCCACTCTCACCACTACTATTCAACATAGTGTTGGAAGTTCTGGCCGCAGCAATCAGAGCAGAAAAAGAAGTAAATGGAATCCAGATAGGAAAAGAAGAAGTAAAACTCTCACTGGTTGCAGATGACATGATCCTCTACATAGAAAACCCTAAAGACTCTACCAGAAAATTACTAGAGCTAATCAATGAATATAGTAAAGTTGCAGGATATAAAATTAACACACAGAAATCCCTTGCATTCCTATATACTAACAATGAAAAAACAGACAGAGAAATTAAGGAAACAATATCATTCACCATTGCAACAAAAAGAATAAAATACTTAGGAGTATATCTACCTAAAGAAACAAAGGACCTATACATAGAAAACTATAAAACACTGATGAAAGAAATCAAAGAGGACACAAACAGATGGAGAAACATACCGTGTTCGTGGATTGGAAGAATTAATATTGTCAAAATGGCTATTCTACCCAAAGCAGTCTATAGATTCAATGCAATCCCTATCAAGCTACCAACGGTATTTTTCACAGAACTAGACCAAAGAATTTCACAATTTGTATGGAAATAAAAAAAACCTCGAATAGCCAAAGTAATCTTGAGAAAGAAGAATGGAACTGGAGGAATCAACCTGCCTGACTTCAGACTCTACTACAAAGCCACAGTCATCAAGACAGTATGGTACTGGCACAAAGACAGAAATATAGATCAATGGAACAGAATAGAAAGCCCAGAGATAAATCCACGAACCTATGGAAACCTTATCTTTGACAAAGGAGGCAAGGATATACAATGGAAAAAAGACAACCTCTTTAACAAGTGGTGCTGGGAAAACTGGTCAACCACTTGTAAAAGAATGAAACTAGAACACTTTCTAACACCATACACAAAAATAAACTCAAAATCGATTAAAGATCTAAATGTAACACTAAACTATAAAACTCCTAGAGGAGAACATAGGCAAAACACTCTTCATGTTTTTGAACACCGTTTCATGCTCCTCCTATTTTTCAGGCCGTTTCATGCTCTTCATATTTTTGACACATTTTGAAGCTCTTCATATTTTTCACACCTTTTCAGGCTCTTCATGTTTTTCGACACCACTTTGCTCCTCCTATTTTTCAGACCGTTTCATGCTCCTCATATTTTTGACACTTTTGAAGATTTTCATATTTTTCTCACCTTTTCAGGCTCTTCATGTTTTGAACACCGCTTCATGCTCCTCCTCTTTTTCAGACCGTTTCATGCTCCTCATATTTTTCACACCTTTTGAAGCTCTTCATATTTTTCACACCTTTTCAGGCTCTTCATGTTTTTCAACACCACATCATGATCCTCCTATATTTCAGACAGTTTAATGCTCCTCATATTTTTGACACCTTTTGAAGCTCTTCATATTTTTCACACCTTCTCAGGCTCTTCATGTTTTTCAACTCCGCTTCATGCTTTTCCTATTTATCAGACTGTTTCATGCTCCTCATATTTTTGACACCTTTTGAAGCTCTTCATATTTTTCACACCTTCTCAGCTTCTTCATGTTTTTCAACTCCGCTTCATGCTCCTCCTATTTATCAGACTGTTTCATGCTCCTCATATTTTTGAGAAATTTTGAAGCTCTTCATATTTTTCACATCTTTTCAGTATCTTCAAATTTTGAACACCGCTTCATGCTCCTCATATTTTTCACACGTTTTGAAACTCTTCATATTTTTCACACATTTTGAGGCTCTTCATATATTTCACACCTTTTCACGCTCTTCATGGGTTTCAACACCGTTTCATGCTCCTTTTATTTTTCAGACCGTTTCATGCTCCTCATGTTTTTGACACCTTTTGAAGCTCTTCATATTTTTCGCACCTTTTCAGGCTCTTCATGTTTTGACCACCGCTTCATGCTCCTCCTATTTTTCATACCATTTCATGCTCCTCATATATTTTACACCTTTTGAAGCTCTTCATATTTTTCACACCTTTCAGGCTCTTAATGTTTTTAAACACCGCTTCATGCCCCTCGTATTTTTCAGACCGTTTAATGCTTTTCATAATTTTGACAAATTTTGAACCTCTACATATATTTCACACCTTGCCTTGCTGTTCATCTTTTTAAAAACCGTTTCATGCTCATCCTATTTTTCAGACTGTTTCATGCTCCTCATATATTTGACAACTTTTGCAGCTCTTCATATTTTTCACACCTTTTCAGTCTCTTCATGTTTTTCAACATCGCTTCATGCTCCTCCTATTTTTCAGACCGTTTCATACTCCTCATATTTTTGAAACCTTTTCAAGCTCCTCCTATTTTTCACACGTTTTCAGGCTCTTCATGTTTTTCAACACCGTTTCATCCTCCTCCTATTTTCAGACAGTTTCGTGCTCCTCCTACTTTTCAGACGGTTTCATGCTCCTCATATTTTTAACACCTTTTGAAGCTCTTCATATTTTTCACACCTTTTCAGGCTCTTCATGTTTTTCAACACCGTTTCATCCTCCTCCTAGTTTCAGACAGTTTCGTGCTCCTCGTATTTTTCAGACCGATTCATGCTCCTCATATTTTTAACACCTTTTGAAGCTCTTCATATTTTTCACACCTTTTGAGGCTCTTCATGTTCTTCACACCTTTTCAGGCTCTTCATGTTTTTCGACACCACATCATGCTCCTCCTATTTTTCAGACCGTATCATGCTCCTCATATTTTTAACACCTTTTGAAGCTCTTCATATTTTTCACACCATTTCAGGCTCTTCAGGTTTTTCCACACCACTTCATGCTCCTCCTATTTTTCAGACCGTTTCATTCTCATGTCATTTTTGACACCTCTTGAAGCTCTTCATATTTTTCACACCTTTTGAAGCTCTTCATATTTTTCACACCTTTTCAGGCTTTTCATGTTATTCAACACCACTTCATGCTTCTAATATGTTTCAGACCTTGTCATGCTACTCTCATTTTTCACACCTTTTGAAGCTCTTCATATTTTTCACACGTTTTCACGCTCTTCATGTTCTTCAACAACGCTTCATGCTCCTCGTATTTTTCAGACCGATTCATGCTCCTCATATTTTTAACACCTTTTGAAGCTCTTCATATTTTTCACACCTTTTGAAGCTCATCATATTCTTCACACCTTTTCAGGCTCTTCATGTTTTTCGACACCACATCATGTTCCTCCTATTTTTCAGACCGTATCATGCTCCTCATATTTTTAACACCTTTTGAAGCTCTTCATATTTTTCACACCATTTCAGGCTCTTCAGGTTTTTCCACACCACTTCATGCTCCTCCTATTTTTCAGACCGTTTCATTCTCATGTCATTTTTGACACCTCTTGAAGCTCTTCATATTTTTCACACCTTTTGAAGCTCTTCATATTTTTCACACCTTTTCAGGCTTTTCATGTTATTCAACACCACTTCATGCTTCTAATATGTTTCAGACCTTGTCATGCTACTCTCATTTTTCACACCTTTTGAAGCTCTTCATATTTTTCACACGTTTTCACGCTCTTCATGTTATTCAACGAAGCTTCATGCTCCTTCAATTTTTCAGACCGTTTCATGCTCCTCATATTTTTCACACCTTTTAAAGCTCTTCATATTTTTCACACCTTTTCAGGCTCTTCATGTTATCAACAACACGTCATGCTCCTCGTATTTTTCAGACCATTTCATGCTCATCTCATTTTTTACAAATTTTGAAGCTCTTCATAATTTTCACATCTTTTGAAGCTCTTCAAATTTTTCACACCTTTTCAGGCTCTTCATGTTTTTGAACACCGCTTCATCCTCCTCCTAATTCAGACAGTTTCATGCTCCTCATATTTTTCACACCTTTTAAAGCTCTTCATATTTTTCAAACCTTTTCAGGCTCTTCTTGTTTTTCAACACCGCTTCATGCTCCTCTTATTTTTCAGACCGTTTCATGCTCCTCATATTTTTGACACCTTTTGAAGCTCTTCATATTTTTCACACGTTTTTTGGCTCTTCATGTTTTTGAACACCGCTTCATGCCCCTCATATTTTTCAGACCTTTTCAGGCTCCTCATATTTTTGACATCTTTTGAAGCTCTTCATATTTTTCACACCTTTTCAGGCTCTTCATGTTTTTCAACATCGCATCATGCTCCTCCTATTTTCAGATCGTTTCATGTTCCTCATATTTTTAACAGCTTTTGAAACTCTTCATATTTTTCACACCTTTTCAGGCTCTTCATGTTTTTGAACACCGCTTCATGCTCCTCCTATTATTCAGACCGTTTCATGCTCATCTCATTTTTGACAACTTTTGAAGCTCTTCATATTTTTCAAACCTTTTGAATCTCTTCATATTTTTCACACGTTTTCAGGCTTTTCATGTTTTTCAACACCACTTCATGATTCTAATATTTTTCGGACCTTGTCATGCTACTCTCATTTTTCACACCTTTTGAAGCTCTTCATATTTTTCACACTTTTTCAGGCTCTTCATGTTATTCAGCACCCCTTCATACTCTTCCAATTTTTCAGACCGTTTCATGCTCCTCATATTTTCACACCTTTTAAACCTCTTCATATATTTCACACTTTTTCAGGCTCTTAATGAGTTTCAACAACACTTCATGCTCCTCCTATTTTTCTGACCATTTCATGCTCATCTCATTTTTTACAACTTTTGAAGCTCTTCATAATTTTCAGACCTTTAGAAGCTCTTCATATTTTTCACACGTTTTCACGCTCTTCAAGTTTTTGAACACCGCTTCATGCCCCTCGTATTTTTCGGACCTTTTCATGCTCCTCATATTTTTGAAACCTTTTGAAGCTCTTCATATTTTTCACACCTTTTAAGGCTCTTCATATTTTTGAACACCGCTTCATGCTCCTCTTCTTTTTGACACCGTTTCATGCTCCTCATATTTTTCACACCTTTTGAAGCTCTTCATATTTTTCACACCCTTTCAGGCTCTTCATCTTTTTCAAAACCGTTTCATTCTCATCCTAATTTTCAGCCTGTTTCAAGCTCCTCATATATTTGACAACTTTTGAAGCTCTTCATATTTTTTACACATTTACAGGCTCTTCATGTTTTTCAACACCGCTTCATGCTCCTCCTATTTTTCAGTCGTTTCATGCTTCTCATATTTTTGAAACCTTTTTAATCTCTTCATATTTTTCACAGCTTTTCAGGCTCTTCATGTTTTTCAACACCGCTTCATACTCCTCCTATTTTTCAGACCATTTCATGCTCCTCATATTTTTGACACCTTTTGAAGCTCTTCATATTTTTCACACGTTTTAAGGCTCTTCATGTTTTTCAACACCTTTTATGTTCCTCCTATTTTTCAGACAGTTTCATGCTCCTCATATATTTGACACCTTTTGAAGCTCTTCATATTTTTCACACCTATTCAGGCTCTTCAGGTTTTTGAACACCGTTTCAAGCTCCTCATATTTTTGACACCTTTTGAAGCTCCTCATATTTTTCACACCTTTTCATGCTCTTCATGTTTTTCAACACCGTATCCTGCTCCTCCTATTTTCAGACTTTTTCATGCTCCTCATATTTTGACACCTTTTGAAGCTCTTCTTATATTTCACACCTTTTCATGCTCTTCATGTTTTTCAACAACGTTTCATGCTCCTCCTATTTTTCCGACCGTTTCATGCTGATCACATTTTTGACACCTTTTGTAGC
Source organism: Dama dama (assembly GCF_033118175.1). Lineage (NCBI taxonomy): Eukaryota > Metazoa > Chordata > Mammalia > Artiodactyla > Cervidae > Dama > Dama dama. Next base: position 153,894 of record NW_026870904.1, read on the forward strand.
TCTTCATATTTTTCACACCTTTTGAAGCTCTTCATATTTTTCACACGGTTTCAGGATCTTCATGTTTTTGAACAACACTTCATGCTCCTACTATTGTTGAGAACGTTTCATGCTCCTCATATTTTTGACACCTTTTGAAGCTCTTCATTTTTTTCACACCTTTTCAGGCTCTTCATGTATTTGATCACTATTTCATGCTCATCATATTTTTCACACCTTTTGAAACTCTTCATATTTTTCACACGTTTTCAGGTCTTCATGTTTTTGAACACCGCTTCATGCTCCTCCTATTTTCTGACAGTTTCATGCTCCTCATATTTTTCACTCCTTTTCAGGCTCTTCATGTTTTTCAACACCGCTTCATGCTCCTAATATTTTTCACACCTTTTGACGCTCTTCATATTATTCACACCTTTTCAGACTCTTCATGTTTTTGAACACCGATTCATGCTCCTCATATTTTTGACACCTTTGGAAGCTCTTCATATTTTTCACACCTTTGCAGGCTCTTCGTGTTTTTGAACACGGCTTCATGCTCCTCCTAATTTTTAGACCGTTTCATGCTCCTCATATTTTTGTCACATTTTGAAGGTCTTCATATTTTTCACACCTTTTCAGCCTCTTCATGTATTTCAACACCTTTTCATGCTCCTCCTATTTTTCAGACCATTTCATGCTCCTCATATTTTTCACACCTTTTTAAGCTCTTCATATTTTTCTCATCATTTCAGGATTCATGTTTTTGAACACGGCTTCATGCTCCTCCTATTTTTCATTCCGCATCATGCTCGTCATATTTTTGACCCCTTTTGAAGCTCTTCATATTTTTCACACCTTTTCATGCTCTTCATGTTTGTCAACACCGTTTCATGCTCCTCCTATTTTCAGACTATTTCATGCTCCTCGTATTTTGACACCTTTTGAAGCTCTTCATATATTTCACACCTTTTCAGGTTCTTCTATTTTGGAACAACGCTTCATGCTCCTCACATTTTTCAGACCGTTTCATGCTCCTCATATTTTTGACATATTTTGAAGCTCTTCATATTTTTCACACCTTTTCAGGCTCTTCAAGTTTTTCAACTCCGCTTCATGCTCCTCCGATTTTTCAGACCGTTTCGTGCTCCACATATATTTCACACCCTTTGAAGCTCTTCATCTTTTTCACACCTTTTCATGCTCTTCATGTTTTTGAACACCATTTCATGCGCCCCCTATTTTTCAGAACGTTTCATGCTCCTCATATTTTTGACACCTTTTGAAGCTCTTCATATTTTTCACACCTTTTCAGGCTCTTCACGTTTTAAACACCGTTTCATTCTCCTCATATTTTTGACACCTTGTGAAACTCTTCATATTTTTCACACTGTTTTAGGCTCTTCATGTTTTTCAACATCACTTCATGATCCTCCTATTTTTCAGAATGTTTCATGCTCCCCATATTTTTACACTTTTTGAAGCTCTTCATATTTTTCACACCTTTTGATGCTCTTCATATTTTTCACACCTTTTCATGGTCTTCATGTTTTTCAACACTGCTTCATGCTCCTCCTATTTTTCAGACCGATTCATGCTCCTCATATTTTTGACATCTTTTGAAGCTCTTCATATTTTTCACACCTTTTCAGGCTCTTCATGTTTTTGAACACCGCTTCATGCTCGTCATATTTTTCACACCTTTTGAAGATCTAAATATTTTTCACACATTTTCAGGCTCTTCATGTTTTTGAACACCGTTTCATTCTCCTCCTATATTTCAGACCGTTTCATGCTCCTCATATTTTTCACACCTTTTGAAGCTCTTCATATTTTTCACACCTTTTCCTGTTCTTCTTGTTTTTCAACACCGTTTCATGCTCCTCCTATTTTTCAGACCGTTTCATGCTCCTCATATTTCTGACACCTTTTAAAGCTCTTCATATTTTTCACACCTTTTCAGGCTCTTCATGTTTTTCAACACCGCTTCATACTCCTCCTATTTTTCAGACCATTTCATGCTCCTCATATTTTTGACACCTTTTGAAGCTCTTCATATTTTTCACACGTTATAAGGCTCTTCATGTTTTTCAACACCTTTCATGTTCCTCCTATTTTTCAGTCAGTTTCATGCTCCTCATATATTTGACACCTTTTGAAGCTCTTCATATTTTTCACATCTATGCAGCCTCTTCAGGTTTTTGAACACCATTTCAAGCTCCTCATATTTTTGACACCTTTTGAAGCTCCTCATATTTTTCACACCTTTTCATGCTCTTCATGTTTTTCAACACCGTATCATGCTCCTCCTATTTTCAGACTTTTTCATGCTCCTCATATTTTGACACCTTTTGAAGCTCTTCATATATTTCACACCTTTTCATGCTCTTCATGTTTTTCAACACCGTTTCATGCTCCTCCTATTTTTCCGACCGATTCATGCTCATCACATTTTTGACACCTTTTGTAGCTCTTCATATTTTTCACACCTTTTGAAGCTCTTCATATTTTTCACACGTTTTCAGGATCTTCATGTTTTTGAACAACACTTCATGCTCCTACTATTGTTGAGAACGTTTCATGCTCCTCATATTTTTGACACCTTTTGAAGCTCTTCATTTTTTTCACACCTTTTCAGGCTCTTCATGTATTTGATCACTATTTCATGCTCATCATATTTTTCACACCTTTTGAAACTCTTCATATTATTCACACGTTTTCAGGTCTTCATGTTTTTGAACACCGCTTCATGCTCCTCCTATTTTCTGACAGTTTCATGCTCCTCATATTTTTCACTCCTTTTCAGGCTCTTCATGTTTTTCAACACCGCTTCATGCTCCTAATATTTTTCACACCTTTTGACGCTCTTCATATTATTCACACCTTTTCAGACTCTTCATGTTTTTGAACACCGATTCATGCTCCTCATATTTTTGACACCTTTGGAAGCTCTTCATATTTTTCACACCTTTGCAGGCTCTTCGTGTTTTTGAACACGGCTTCATGCTCCTCCTAATTTTTAGACCGTTTCATGCTCCTCATATTTTTGTCACATTTTGAAGGTCTTCATATTTTTCACACCTTTTCAGCCTCTTCATGTATTTCAACACCTTTTCATGCTCCTCCTATTTTTCAGACCGTTTCATGCTCCTCATATTTTTCACACCTTTTTAAGCTCTTCATATTTTTCTCATCATTTCAGGATTCATGTTTTTGAACACGGCTTCATGCTCCTCCTATTTTTCATTCCGCATCATGCTCGTCATATTTTTGACCCCTTTTGAAGCTCTTCATATTTTTCACACCTTTTCATGCTCTTCATGTTTGTCAACACCGTTTCATGCTCCTCCTATTTTCAGACTATTTCATGCTCCTCGTATTTTGACACCTTTTGAAGCTCTTCATATATTTCACACCTTTTCAGGTTCTTCTGTTTTGGAACAACGCTTCATGCTCCTCACATTTTTCAGACCGTTTCATGCTCCTCATATTTTTGACATATTTTGAAGCTCTTCATATTTTTCACACCTTTTCAGGCTCTTCAAGTTTTTCAACTCCGCTTCATGCTCCTCCTATTTTTCAGACCGTTTCGTGCTCCACATATTTTTCACACCTTTTGAAGCTCTTCATCTTTTTCACACCTTTTCATGCTCTTCATGTTTTTCAAAACAATTTTATGCTCCTCCTATTTTTCAGACCGTTTCATGCTCCTCATATTTTTGACATCTTTTCACGCTCTTCATATTTTTCACACCTTTTCAGGCTCTTCATGTTTTTGAACACCATTTCATGCGCCCCCTATTTTTCAGACCGTTTCATGCTCATCATTTTTTGACACATTTAAAGGTCTTCATATTTTTTACACCTTTTCAGTCTCTTCCTCTTTTTGACGACAGCTTCTTGCTCCTCTCTTTTTCAGACCGTTTCATGCTCCTCATATTTTTGACATCTTTTGAGCTCTTCATATTTTTCGCACCTTTTCAGGCTCTTCATGTTTCTACACACCACTTCATGCTCCTCCTATTTTTCAGACCGTTTCATGCTTCTCATATTTTTGACACCTTTTGAAGCTCTTCATATTTTTTACACCTTTTCATGCTCTTCATCTTTTTCAAAACCTTTTCTTGCTCATCCTATTTTTCAGACCTTTTCATGCTCCTCATATTTTTGACACCTTTTGAAGCTCTTCATATTTTTCACACGTTTTCAGGCTCTTCCTGTTTTTGACGACAGCTTCACGCTCCTCCTATTTGTTAGACCGTTTCATGCTCCTCATATTTTTGACACCTTTTGAAGCTCTTCATATTTTTCACACCTTTTGAAGCTCTTCATATTTTTCACACCTTTTCAGGCTCTCCCTGCTTTTGAACACGGCTTCATGCTCCTCCTATTTTTCAGACTGTTTCATGCTTCTCATATTTTTGACACCTTTTGAAGCTCTTCATATATTTCACACCCCTTCATGCTCTTCATCTTTTTCAAAACCGTTTCATTGTCATCCTATAATTCAGACTGTTTCATGCTCCTATATTTTTGACACTTTTTGAAGCTCTTCATATATTTTACACGTTTTCAGGATCTTCATGTTTTTCAATACCCCTTCATGCTCCTCCTATTTGTCAGACCATTTCAAGCTCCTCATATATTTGACACCTTTTCATTCTCTTCAGCATTTTAAAAACCGTTTCATGCTCATCCTATTTTTCAAACTGTTTCATGCTCCTCATATTTTTCTCACCTTTTGAAGCTCTTCATATTTTTCACACGTTTTCAGGATCTTCATGTTTTTGAACACCGCTTCATGCTCTTCCTATTTTTCAGACCATTTCATGCTCCTCATATTTTTCACTCCTTTTCAGGCTCTTCATGTTTTTGAACACCGCTTCATGCTCCTCATGTTTTTCACACCTTTTGAAGCTCTTCATTTTTTTCACAATATTTCAGGATTCATGTTTTTGAACACCGCTTCTTGCTCCTCCTATTTTTCATACCGCTTCATGCTCCTCATATTTTTGACACCATTTGAAGCTCTTCGTATTTTTCACACCTTTTCAGGCTCTTCATGTTTTTCATCAAAGTTTCATGCTCCTCCTATTTTTGAGACCGTTTCATGCTCCTCATATTTTTGACACCTTTTGAAGCTCTTCATATTTTTCACAACTTTTCAGGCTCTTCAAGATTTTGAACACCGTTTCATGCTACTCCTATTTTTGACATCTTTTGAAGCTCTTCATATTTTTCACACCTCTTCAGGCTCTTCATGTTTTTGATCACTATTTCATACTCCTCCTTTTTTTCAGACCGTTTCATGTTCCACATATTTTTCACACCTTTTGCAGCTCTTCATATTTTTCACACCTTGTCATGATCTTCATGTTTTTCAACACCGCTTCATGCTCCTCCTATATTTCAGACCGTTTCATGCTCCTCAGATTTTTCACACCTTTTGAAGCTCTTCATACTTTTCACATCTTTTCAGTCTCTTCTTGTTTTTCAACACCGTTTCATGCTCCTCCTATTTTTCAGACCATTTCATGCTCCTCATATTTTTGACACCTTTTAAACTCTTCATATTTTTCACATCTTTTCAGGCTCTTCAAGTTTTAAACACCGTTTCATGCTCCACCTGTTTTTCAGAAAGTTTCATGCTCCCCATATTTTTGACACCTTTTAAGCTCTTCATATTTTTCACACCTTTTCAGGCTCTTCAAGTTTTAAACACCGTTTCATGCTCCTCATATTTTAGACACCTTTTGAAACTCTTCATATTTTTCACAGTGTTTTAGGCTCTTCATGTTTTTCAACATCACTTCATGATCCTCCTATTTTTCAGAATGTTTCATGCTCCCCATATTTTTACACTTTTTGAAGCTCTTCATATTTTTCACACCTTTTCATGGTCTTCATGTTTTTCAACACTGCTTCATGGTCCTCCTATTTTTCAGACCGTTTCATGCTCCTCATATTTCTGACACCTTTTGAAGCTCTTCATATTTTTCACACGTTTTAAGGCTCTTCATATTTTTCAACACCTTTCTTGTTCCTCCTATTTTACAGACAGTTTCATGCTCCTCATATATTTGACACCTTTTGAAGCTCTTCATATTTTTCACACCTATTCAGCCTCTTCAGGTTTTTGAACACCGTTTCAAGCTCCTCATATTTTTGACACCTTTTGAAGCTCCTCATATTTTTCACACCTTTTCATGCTCTTCATGTTTTTCAACACCGTATCATGCTCCTCCTATTTTCAGACTTTTTCATGCTCCTCATATTTTTGACACCTTTTGAAGCTCTTCATATATTTCACACCTTTTCATGCTCTTCATGTTTTTCAACAACGTTTCATGCTCCTCCTATTTTTCTGACCGTTTCATGCTCATCACATTTTTGACACCTTTTGAATCTCTTCATATTTTTCACACCTTTTCAGGCTCTTCATGCTTGTCAACACCATTTAATGCTCCTTGTATATTTCAGACCGTTTCATGCTCCTCATATTTTTGACACCTTTTGAAGCTGTTCATATTTTTCACACCTTTTCATGCTCTTCATGTTTTTCAACACCGTTTTGTGCTCCTCGTATTTTTCAGACAGTTTCATGGTCCTCATATATTTCAGACCGTTTCATGTTCTTCATATTTTTGACACCTTTTGAAGCTCTTCATATTTTTCACACCTTTTCAGGCTCTTCATGTTTTTCAACACCACTTTATTCTCCTCTTATTTTTCAGTCCGTTTCATGCTCCTCATACTTTTGACACCTTTTGAAGCTCTTCATATTTTTCACACGTTTTCAGGATCTTCATGTTTTTGAACACCGCTTCATGCTCCTAATATTTTTGACACCTTTTGAAGCTCTTCATATTTTTCACACCTTTGCAGGCTCTTCCTGTTTTTGAACACGGCTTCATGCTCCTCCTAATTTTTAGACCGTTGCTTGCTCCTCATATTTTTGTCACCTTTTGAAGGTCTTCATATTTTTCACACCTTTTCAGGCTCTTCATGTTTTTCAACACCTTTTCATGCTCCTCCTATTTTTCACACCGTTTAATGCTCCTCATATTTTTCACACATTTTTAACCTCTTCATATTTTTCTCATCTATTCAGGATTCATGTTTTTGAACACCGCTTCATGCTCCTCCTATTTTTCATTCCGCATCATGCTCGTCATATTTTTGACCCCTTTTGAAGCTCTTCATATTTTTCACACCTTTTCATGCTCTTCATGTTTGTCAACACCGTTTCATGCTCCTCCTATTTTCAGACTATTTCATGCTCCTCGTATTTTGACACCTTTTGAAGCTCTTCATCTATTTCACACCTTTTCAGGTTCTTCATGTTTTTGAACAACGCTTCATGCTCCTCCTATTTTTCACACCTATTGAAGCTCTTCATATATTTCACACTTTTTAAGCTCTTCATGTTTTTGACCACCGCTTCATGTTCCTCATATTCTTCACACCTTTTGAAGCTCATCATATTTTTCATTCCTTTTCCTGATCTTCATGTTTTTCAATAACGTTTCATGCTCCTCCTATTTTTCAGACCGTTTCATGCTCCTGATATTTTTGACACCTTTTGAAGCTCTTCATATTTTTCACAACTTTTCAGGCTCTTCAAGTTTTCGAACACCGTTTCATGCTACTCCTATTTTTGACACCTTTTGAAGCTCTTCATATTTTTCACACCTTTTCAGGCTCTTGATGTTTTTAATCTCTGTTTCATACTCCTCCGTTTTTTCAGACCGTTTCATGTTCCACATATTTTTCACACCTTTTGCAGCTCCTCATATTTTTCACACCTTTTCATGATCTTCATGTTTTTCAACACGGCTTCATGCTCCTCCTATTTTTCAGACCGTTTCTTGCTCCTCATATTTTTGACAGCTTTTCAAGCTCTTTAATTTTTCACACTTTTAATGCTCTTCATGTTTTTCAACACCGTTACATGCTCCTCATATTTTTGACACCTTTTGAAGCTCCTCATATATTTCACACTTTCACAGGCTCTTCATGTTTTCCAAAACCACTTCATGCTCCTCCTGTCTTTCAGACCGTTTCATGCTCCTCATTTTTTGACACATTTAAAGGTCTTCATATTTTTTACACCTTTTCAGTCTCTTCCTCTTTTTGACGACAGCTTCTTGCTCCTCTATTTTTCAGACCGTTTCATGCTCCTCATATTTTTGACATCTTTTGAGCTCTTCATATTTTTCGCACCTTTTCAGGCTCTTCATGTTTCTACACACCACTTCATGCTCCTCCTATTTTTCAGACCGTTTCATGCTTCTCATATTTTTGACACCTTTTGAAGCTCTTCATATTTTTTACACCTTTTCATGCTCTTCATCTTTTTCAAAACCGTTTCTTGCTCATCCTATTTTTCAGACCATTTCATTCTCCTCATATTTTTGACACCTTTTGAAGCTCTTCATATTTTTCACACTTTTTCAGGCTCTTTCTGTTTTTGACGACAGCTTCACGCTCCTCCTATTTGTTAGACCGTTTCATGCTCCTCATATTTTTGACACCTTTTGAAGCTCTTCATATTTTTCACACCTTTTGAAGCTCTTCATATTTTTCACACCTTTTCAGGCTCTCCCTGGTTTTGAACACGGCTTCATGCTCCTCCTATTTTTCAGACTGTTTCATGCTTCTCATATTTTTGACACATTTTGAAGCTCTTCATATATTTCACACACCTTCATGCTCTTCTTCTTTTTCAAAACCGTTTCATTCTCATCCTATAATTCAGACTGTTTCATGCTCCTATATTTTTGACACTTTTTGAAGCTCTTCATATATTTTACACGTTTTCAGGATCTTCATGTTTTTCAATACCCCTTCATGCTCCTCCTATTTGTCAGACCGTTTCAAGCTCCTCATATATTTGACACCTTTTCATTCTCTTCAGCATTTTAAAAACCGTTTCATGCTCATCCTATTTTTCAAACTGTTTCATGCTCCTCATATTTTTCTCACCTTTTGAAGCTCTTCATATTTTTCACACGTTTTCAGGATCTTCATGTTTTTGAACACCGCTTCATGCTCTTCCTATTTTTCAGACCATATCATGCTCCTCATATTTTTCACTCATTTTCAGGCTCTTCATGTTTTTGAACACCGCTTCATGCTCCTCATGTTTTTCACACCTTTTGAAGCTCTTCATATTTTTCACATCATTTCAGGATTCATGTTTTTGAACACCGCTTCTTGCTCCTCCTATTTTTCATACCGCTTCATGCTCCTCATGTTTTTGACACCATTTGAAGCTCTTCATATTTTTCACACCTTTTCAGGCTCTTCATGTTTTTCATCAAAGTTTCATGCTCCTCCTATTTTTGAGACCGTTTCATGCTCCTCATATTTTTGACACCTTTTGAAGCTCTTCATATTTTTCACAACTTTTCAGGCTCTTCAAGATTTTGAACACCGTTTCATGCTACTCCTATTTTTGACATCTTTTGAAGCTCTTCATATTTTTCACATCTCTTCAGGCTCTTCATGTTTTTGATCACTGTTTCATACTCCTCCTTTTTTTCAGACCGTTTCATGCTCCTCATATTTTGACACCTTTTGAAGCTCTTCATATATTTCACACCTTTTCAGTCTATTCATGTTTTTGAACACCATTTCATGCTCCTCCTATTTTCAGACCGTTTCATGGTCCTCATAGGTTTCACACCTTTTGAAGCTCTTTATATTCTTCACAACTTTTCAGGCTCTTCATGTTTTTGAACACCGCTTCATGCTCCTCCTATTTTTCAGATCGTTTCATGCTCCTCATATTTTTGACACCTTTGAAGCTCTTCATATATTTCACCACTTTTCAGGCTCTTCATGATTCTCAACACCGCTTCATGCTCCTCCTGTTTTTCAGACCGTCTCATGCTCCTCATATTTTTGACACGTTTTGAAACTCTTCATATTTTTCACACCTTGTCAGGCTCTTCATGTTTTTGAATACCTTTTCATGCTCCTCATCTTTCTGAAACCTTTTGTAGCTCTTAATATTTTTCAAACATTTTCAGGCGCTTCATGTTTTTCAACAGCACTTCACGCTCCTCATTTTTTTTCAGACCGTTTCGTGCTCATCTCATTTTGGACAACTTTTGAAGCTCTTTATATTTTACACAACTTTTGAAGCTCTTCATATTTTTCACACCTTTTCAGGCTCTTCATGTTTTTCAACACCGTTTCATGCTCCTCCTATTTTTGACACCGTTTCATTCTCCTCATATTTTTGACACATTTCGAAGCTCTTCAATTTTTCACACGTTTTCAGGCTCTTCATGTTTTTCAACACCGCTTCATTCTCCTCCTATTTTTCAGACCGTTTCATGCTCCTCATATTTTTCACACCTTTTGAAGGTCTTAATATATTACACACGTTTTCAGGCTGTACATGTTTTCATCACCGCTTCATGCTCCTCCTATTTTTCAGACCGTTTCATGCTCCTCATATTTTTGAAATCTTTAGAAGCTCTTAATATTTTTCACACCTTTTCAGGCTCTGCATGTTCTTGAACACCGTTTGATGCTCCTCCTATTTTTCAGACCGTTTCATGCTCCTCATATTTTTGACACCTTTTGAAGCTCTTCATATTTTTCACACCTTTTCAGGCTCTTCATGTTTTTCAACACCGCTTCATGCTCCTTCTGTTTTTCAGACCTTTTCATGCTCCTCATATTTTTGACACGTTTTGAAGAACTTCATATTTTTCACACCTTTTCAGGCTCTTCATTTTTTCAACACCGCTTCATGCTCCTCCTATTTTTCAGACCGTTTCATGCTACTCAGATTTTTCACACATTTTGAAGCTCTTCATAGTTTTCACACATTTTCAGGCTCCTCATGTTTTTCAACACCGCTTCATACTCCTCCCATTTTTCAGACCGTTTCATGCTCCTCATATATTTCACAGCTTTTGAAGCTCTTCATATTTTGCACACCTTTTCAGGCTCTTCATGTTTTTCAACACCGCTTCATGCTCCTCCTATTTTTCAGACCGTTTCATGCACCTCATGTTTTTGACACCCTCTGAAGCTCTTCATATTTTTCACACCTTTTCAGGCTCTTCATGTTTTTGACCACCGATTCATGCTCCTTTTATTTTTCAGACCGTTTCATGCTCCTCATCATTTTGAAACATTTTGAAGCTCTTCATATTTTTCACACCTTTTCAGGCTCTTCATGTTTTGACCACCGCTTCATGCTCCTCCTATTTTTCAGACCATTTCATGCTCCTCATATATTTTACACCTTTTGAAGCTCTTCATAATTTCACACCTTTTCAGGCTCTTCATGTTTTTGACCACCGCTTCATGGTCCTTTTATTTTTCACATCGTTTCATGCTCCTCATGTTTTTGACACCTTTTGAAGTTCTTCATATTTTTCACACCATTTCAGGCTCTTCATATTTTGACCACCGCTTCATGCTCCTCCTATTTTTCATACCATTTCATGCTCCTCATATATTTTACACCTTTTGAATCTCTTCATATTTTTCACACCTTTTCAGGCTCTTAATGTTTTTAAACACCGCTCATGCCCCTCCTATTTTTCAGACCGTTTAATGCTTCTCATAATTTTGACAAATTTTGAACCTCTACATATATTTCACACCTTTCCTTGCTGTTCATCTTTTTAAAAACCGTTTCATGCTCATCCTATTTTTCAGACTGTTTCATGTTCCTCATATTTTTGACACCTTTTGAACCTCTTCATATTTTTCACACCTTTTCACGTTCTCCATGTTTTTGAACAATGCTACATGCTCCTCCTATTTTTCATACCATTTCATGCTCCTCATATTTTTGAAACCTTTTGAAGCTCTTCATATTTTTCACACCTTTTCAGGCTCTTCAAGTTTTTCAACACCGCTTCATGCTCCTCCTATTTTTCTGACCGATCAAGCTCCTCCTATTTTTGAAACTGTTTCAGGCTCCTCATATATTTGACAGCTTTTGAAGCTCTTCAAAATTTTCACACCTTTTCAGGCTCTTCATGTTTTGAACACCGCTTCATTCTCCTCATATTTTTCAGACAGTTTCATGGTCCTCACATATTTAAAATCTTTTGAAGCTCTTCATATTTTTCACACCTTTTCAGGCTCTTCATCTTTTTCAACACCGCTTCATGCTCCTCCTATTTTTCAGACCGTTTCATGCTCATCTCATTTTTTACACCTTTTGAAGCTCTTCATATTTCTCACAGCTTTTGAAGCTCTTCATATTTTTCACACGTTTTCAGGCTCTTCATGTTTTTCAACACCGCTTCATGCTCCTCCTAATTTCCAGACCGTTTCAATGTCCTCATATTTTTGACACGTTTTGTGTCTCTTCATATTTTTCAAACCTTTCCAGGCTCTTCATGTTTTCGAACACCGTTTCATGCTCCTCCTATTTTTCACACAGTTTCCTGCGCCTCATATTTTTGAAACCTTTTGAAGCTCTTCATATTTTTCACACCTTTTAGGCTCTCCATGTTTTTGAACACCGCTTCATGCTCCTCCTATTTTTGAGACCGCTTCATGCTCCTCATATTTTTGATACCCTTTGAAGCTCTTCATATTTTTCACACATTTTCAGGCTCTTCATGTTTTTCAACATCGCTTCATGCTCCTCCTATTTTTCAGACCGTTTCTTGCTCCTCCTATTTTTGAGACTGTTTCAGGCTCCTCATATTTTTGACACGTTTTGAAGCTCTTCATATTTTTCACACCTTTTCAGGCTCTTCATGTTTTTCAACACCGTTTCATCCTCCTCCTAGTTTCAGAGTTTCGTGCTTCTCCTATTTTTCAGACCGTTTCATGCTCCTCATATTTTTGACACCTTTTGAAGCTCTTCATATTTTTCACACCTTTTCAGGCTCTTCATGTTCTTCAACAACGCTTCATGCTCCTCGTATTTTTCAGACCGATTCATGCTCCTCATATTTTTAACACCTTTTGAAGCTCTTCATATTTTTCACACCTTTTGAAGCTCATCATATTCTTCACACCTTTTCAGGCTCTTCATGTTTTTCGACACCACATCATGCTCCTCCTATTTTTCAGACCGTATCATGCTCCTCATATTTTTAACACCTTTTGAAGCTCTTCATATTTTTCACACCATTTCAGGCTCTTCAGGTTTTTCCACACCACTTCATGCTCCTCCTATTTTTCAGACCGTTTCATTCTCATGTCATTTTTGACACCTCTTGAAGCTCTTCATATTTTTCACACCTTTTGAAGCTCTTCATATTTTTCACACCTTTTCAGGCTTTTCATGTTATTCAACACCACTTCATGCTTCTAATATGTTTCAGACCTTGTCATGCTACTCTCATTTTTCACACCTTTTGAAGCTCTTCATATTTTTCACACGTTTTCACGCTCTTCATGTTATTCAACGAAGCTTCATGCTCCTTCAATTTTTCAGACCGTTTCATGCTCCTCATATTTTTCACACCTTTTAAAGCTCTTCATATTTTTCACACCTTTTCAGGCTCTTCATGTTATCAACAACACGTCATGCTCCTCGTATTTTTCAGACCATTTCATGCTCATCTCATTTTTTACAAATTTTGAAGCTCTTCATAATTTTCACATCTTTTGAAGCTCTTCAAATTTTTCACACCTTTTCAGGCTCTTCATGTTTTTGAACACCGCTTCATCCTCCTCCTAATTCAGACAGTTTCATGCTCCTCATATTTTTCACACCTTTTAAAGCTCTTCATATTTTTCAAACCTTTTCAGGCTCTTCTTGTTTTTCAACACCGCTTCATGCTCCTCTTATTTTTCAGACCGTTTCATGCTCCTCATATTTTTGACACCTTTTGAAGCTCTTCATATTTTTCACACGTTTTTTGGCTCTTCATGTTTTTGAACACCGCTTCATGCCCCTCATATTTTTCAGACCTTTTCAGGCTCCTCATATTTTTGACATCTTTTGAAGCTCTTCATATTTTTCACACCTTTTCAGGCTCTTCATGTTTTTCAACATCGCATCATGCTCCTCCTATTTTCAGATCGTTTCATGTTCCTCATATTTTTAACAGCTTTTGAAACTCTTCATATTTTTCACACCTTTTCAGGCTCTTCATGTTTTTGAACACCGCTTCATGCTCCTCCTATTATTCAGACCGTTTCATGCTCATCTCATTTTTGACAACTTTTGAAGCTCTTCATATTTTTCAAACCTTTTGAATCTCTTCATATTTTTCACACGTTTTCAGGCTTTTCATGTTTTTCAACACCACTTCATGATTCTAATATTTTTCGGACCTTGTCATGCTACTCTCATTTTTCACACCTTTTGAAGCTCTTCATATTTTTCACACTTTTTCAGGCTCTTCATGTTATTCAGCACCCCTTCATACTCTTCCAATTTTTCAGACCGTTTCATGCTCCTCATATTTTCACACCTTTTAAACCTCTTCATATATTTCACACTTTTTCAGGCTCTTAATGAGTTTCAACAACACTTCATGCTCCTCCTATTTTTCTGACCATTTCATGCTCATCTCATTTTTTACAACTTTTGAAGCTCTTCATAATTTTCAGACCTTTAGAAGCTCTTCATATTTTTCACACGTTTTCACGCTCTTCAAGTTTTTGAACACCGCTTCATGCCCCTCGTATTTTTCGGACCTTTTCATGCTCCTCATATTTTTGAAACCTTTTGAAGCTCTTCATATTTTTCACACCTTTTAAGGCTCTTCATATTTTTGAACACCGCTTCATGCTCCTCTTCTTTTTGACACCGTTTCATGCTCCTCATATTTTTCACACCTTTTGAAGCTCTTCATATTTTTCACACCCTTTCAGGCTCTTCATCTTTTTCAAAACCGTTTCATTCTCATCCTAATTTTCAGCCTGTTTCAAGCTCCTCATATATTTGACAACTTTTGAAGCTCTTCATATTTTTTACACATTTACAGGCTCTTCATGTTTTTCAACACCGCTTCATGCTCCTCCTATTTTTCAGTCGTTTCATGCTTCTCATATTTTTGAAACCTTTTTAATCTCTTCATATTTTTCACAGCTTTTCAGGCTCTTCATGTTTTTCATCACCACTTCATGCTCCTCCTATTTTTCAGAGCGTTTCATGCTCCTCATGTTTTTGACGCCTTTTGAAGCTCTTCATATTTTTCACACCTTTTCAGGCTCTTCATGTTTTGACCACCGCGTCATGCGCCTCCTATTTTTCAGACCGTTGCATGCTTCTCATATTTTTGAGACCTTTTGAAGCTCTTCATATTTTTCACACCTTTTCAGGCTCTTCATGTATTGACCACCGTGTCATGCGCCTCCTATTTTTCAGACCGTTTCATGCTCCTCATATTTTTGACACCGTTTGAAGCTCTTCATATTTTTCAAACCTTTTCAGGATCTTCATGTTTTTAAACACCGCTTCTTGCTCCTGCTATTTTTCAGACCGTTTCATGCTTCTCATATTTTTGACACCTTTTGAAGCTCTTCATATTTTTCACCCCTTTTCAGGCTCTTCATGTTTTTCAACTCTGCTTCATGCTCCTCCTATTTTTCAGACTGTTTCATGCTCCTCATATTTTTGACACCTTTTGAAGCTCTTCATATTTTTCACCCCTTTTCAGGCTCTTCATGTTTTTCAACACCGCTTCATGCTGCTCCTATTTTTCAGACCGTTTTATTCTCCTCATATTTTTGACACGTTTTGAAGCTCTTCATATTTTTTCACCTTTTCAGGCTCTCCATGTTTTTAAACACCGCTTCACTCTCCTCATATTTTTCAGACTGTTTCATGCTCCTCACATTTTTCACACCTTTTGAAGCTCTTCGTATTTTTAACACCTTTTCAGACTGTTAATATTTTTGAGCACTGCTTCATGCTGCTCCTATTTTTCAGACCGCTTCATGCTCTTCATATTTTTCACACCTTTTCAGGCTCTTCATGTTTTTGACCACCGATTCATGCTCCTTTTATTTTTCAGACCGTTTCATGCTCCTCATCATTTTGAAACATTTTGACGCTCTTCATATTTTTCACACCATTTCAGGCTCTTCATGTTTTGACCACCGCTTCATGCTCCTCCTATTTTTCAGACCATTTCATGCTCCTCATATATTTTACACCTTTTGAAGCTCTTCATAATTTCACACCTTTTCAGGCTCTTCATGTTTTTGACCACCGCTTCATGGTCCTTTTATTTTTCACACCGTTTCATGCTCCTCATGTTTTTGACACCTTTTGAAGCTCTTCATATTTTTCACACCATGTCAGGCTCTTCATATTTTGACCACCGCTTCATGCTCCTCCTATTTTTCATACCATTTCATGCTCCTCATATATTTTACACCTTTTGAATCTCTTCATATTTTTCACACCTTTTCAGGCTCTTAATGTTTTTAAACACCGCTTCATGCCCCTCCTATTTTTCAGACCGTTTAATGCTTCTCATAATTTTGACAAATTTTGAACCTCTACATATATTTCGCACCTTTCCTTGCTGTTCATCTTTTTAAAAACCGTTTCATGCTCATCCTATTTTTCAGACTGTTTCATGTTCCTCATATTTTTGACACCTTTTGAAGCTCTTCATATTTTTCACACCTTTTCACGTTCTCCATGTTTTTGAACAATGCTACATGCTCCTCCTATTTTTCATACCGTTTCATGCTCCTCATATTTTTGAAACCTTTTGAAGCTCTTCATATTTTTCACACCTTTTCAGGCTCTTCAAGTTTTTCAACACCGCTTCATGCTCCTCCTATTTTTCTGACCGATCAAGCTCCTCCTATTTTTGAAACTGTTTCAGGCTCCTCATATATTTGACAGCTTTTGAAGCTCTTCATATTTTTCACACCTTTTCAGGCTCTTCATGTTTTTCAACACTGCTTCATGCTCCTCCTATTTTTCAGACCGTTTCAATGTCCTCATATTTTTGACACGTTTTGTGTCTCTTCATATTTTTCAAACCTTTCCAGGCTCTTCATGTTTTCGAACACCGTTTCATGCTCCTCCTATTTTTCACACAGTTTCCTGCGCCTCATATTTTTGAAACCTTTTGAAGCTCTTCATATTTTTCACACCTTTTAGGCTCTCCATGTTTTTGAACACCGCTTCATGCTCCTCCTATTTTTGAGACCGCTTCATGCTCCTCATATTTTTGATACCCTTTGAAGCTCTTCATATTTTTCACACATTTTCAGGCTCTTCATGTTTTTCAGCATCGCTTCATGCTCCTCCTATTTTTCAGACCGTTTCTTGCTCCTCCTATTTTTGAGACTGTTTCAGGCTCCTCATATTTTTGACACGTTTTGAAGCTCTTCATATTTTTCACACCTTTTAAGGCTCTTCATGTTTTTCAACACCGTTTCATCCTCCTCCCAGTTTCAGACAGTTTTGTGCTTCTCCTATTTTTCAGACCGTTTCATGCTCCTCATATTTTTGACACCTTTTGAAGCTCTTCATATTTTTCACACCTTTTCAGGCTCTTCATGTTCTTCAACAACGCTTCATGCTCCTCGTATTTTTCAGACCGATTCATGCTCCTCATATTTTTAACACCTTTTGAAGCTCTTCATATTTTTCACACCTTTTGAAGCTCATCATATTCTTCACACCTTTTCAGGCTCTTCATGTTTTTCGACACCACATCATGCTCCTCCTATTTTTCAGACCGTATCATGCTCCTCATATTTTTAACACCTTTTGAAGCTCTTCATATTTTTCACACCATTTCAGGCTCTTCAGGTTTTTCCACACCACTTCATGCTCCTCCTATTTTTCAGACCGTTTCATTCTCATGTCATTTTTGACACCTCTTGAAGCTCTTCATATTTTTCACACCTTTTGAAGCTCTTCATATTTTTCACACCTTTTCAGGCTTTTCATGTTATTCAACACCACTTCATGCTTCTAATATGTTTCAGACCTTGTCATGCTACTCTCATTTTTCACACCTTTTGAAGCTCTTCATATTTTTTACACGTTTTCACGCTCTTCATGTTATTCAACGAAGCTTCATGCTCCTTCAATTTTTCAGACCGTTTCATGCTCCTCATATTTTTCACACCTTTTAAAGCTCTTCATATTTTTCACACCTTTTCAGGCTCTTCATGTTATGAACAACACGTCATGCTCCTCGTATTTTTCAGACCATTTCATGCTCATCTCATTTTTTACAAATTTTGAAGCTCTTCATAATTTTCACATCTTTTGAAGCTCTTCAAATTTTTCACACCTTTTCAGGCTCTTCATGTTTTTGAACACCGCTTCATCCTCCTCCTAATTCAGACAGTTTCATGCTCCTCATATTTTTCACACCTTTTAAAGCTCTTCATATTTTTCAAACCTTTTCAGGCTCTTCTTGTTTTTCAACACCGCTTCATGCTCCTCTTATTTTTCAGACCGTTTCATGCTCCTCATATTTTTGACACCTTTTGAAGCTCTTCATATTTTTCACACGTTTTTTGGCTCTTCATGTTTTTGAACACCGCTTCATGCCCCTCATATTTTTCAGAACTTTTCAGGCTCCTCATATTTTTGACATCTTTTGAAGCTCTTCATATTTTTCACACCTTTTCAGGCTCTTCATGTTTTTCAACATCGCATCATGCTCCTCCTATTTTCAGATCGTTTCATGTTCCTCATATTTTTAACAGCTTTTGAAACTCTTCATATTTTTCACACCTTTTCAGGCTCTTCATGTTTTTGAACACCGCTTCATGCTCCTCCTATTATTCAGACCGTTTCATGCTCATCTCATTTTTCACACCTTTTGAAGCACTTCATATTTTTCACACCTTTTCAGGCTCTTCATGTTTTTCAACACAACTTCATGCTCCTCTTATTTTTCAGACCGTTTCATGCTCATCTCATTTTTGACACCTTTGAAGCTCTTCATATTTTTCACAACTTTTGAAGCTCTTTATTTTTTTCACACCTTTTCAATCTCTTCATGTTTTTCGACACAACATCATGCTCCTCCTATTTTTCAGACCATATCATGCTCCTCATATTTTTAACACTTTTGAAGCTCTTCATATTTTTCACACCATTTCAGGCTCTTCAGGTTTTTCAACACCACTTCATGCTCCCCCTATTTTTCAGACCGTTTCATGCTCATCTCATTTTTGACAACTTTTGAAGCTCTTCATATTTTTCAAACCTTTTGAATCTCTTCATATTTTTCACACGTTTTCAGGCTTTTCATGTTTTTCAACACCACTTCATGATTCTAATATTTTTCAGACCTTGTCATGCTACTCTCATTTTTCACACCTTTTGAAGCTCTTCATATTTTTCACACTTTTTCAGGCTCTTCATGTTATTCAGCACCCCTTCATACTCTTCCAATTTTTCAGACCGTTTCATGCTCCTCATATTTTCACACCTTTTAAACCTCTTCATATATTTCACACTTTTTCAGGCTCTTAATGAGTTTCAACAACACTTCATGCTCCTCCTATTTTTCAGACCATTTCATGCTCATCTCATTTTTTACAACTTTTGAAGCTCTTCATAATTTTCAGACCTTTTGAAGCTCTTCATATATTTCAAACCTTTTCAGGCTCTTCTTGTTTTTCAAAAACGTTTCATGCTTCTCCTATTTTTCAGATCATTTCACGCTCCTCCTATTTTTCACACCTTTTGAAGCTCTTCATATTTCTCACAAATTTTCAGGCTCTTCGTGTTTTTCAACACCGTTTCGTGTTCCACCTCTTTTTCAGACAGTTTCATGCTCCTCATATTTTTGACACCTTATGAAGCTCTTCATGTTTTCCACACCTTTTCAGACTCTTCATGATTTTCAACACCGCTTCATGTTCCTCCTATTTTTCACACCTTTTGAAGCTCTTCATATTTCTCACAAATTTTCAGGCTCTTCGTGTTTTTCAACACCGTTTCATGTTCCACCTCTTTTTCTAACAGTTTCATGCTCCTCATATTTTAGACACCTTTTGAAGCTCTTCATATATTTCAACCTTTTCAGACTCTTCATGTTTTTCAACACCGTTTCATGCTCCTAGTATCTTTCACATTGTTTCATGCTACTCATATTTTTGACACATTTTGAAGCTCTTCATATATTTCACACCTTTTCAGGCTCTTCATGTTTTTGAACACAGTTTGATGTTCCTCCTATTTTTCAGACCGTGTCATGCTCCTCATATTTTGACACCTTTTGAAGCTCTTCATATTTTTGACACCTTTTGAAGCTCTTCATATTTTGCACACCTTTTCAGGCTCCTCATATTTTTCACACCTTTTCAGGCTCTTCATGTTTTTGAACACCGTTTCATGCTCCTCCTGTTTTTCAGACCGTTTCATGCTCCTCATATTTTTGACACCTTTTGAAGCTCTTCATATTTTTCTCACCTTTTCAGGCTCTTCATGTATTTAACAACGTTTCATGCTCCTCTTATTTTTCTGACCGTTTCATGCTCCTCATATTTATGACACCTTTAGAAGCTCTTCATATTTTTGACACGTTTTGAAGCTCTTCATATTTTTTCACACCTTTTCAGACTCTTCATGTTTTTCAACACCTTTTCATGCTCCTCCTATTTTTCAGACCATTTCATGCTCGTCGTATTTTTGACACCTTTTGAAGCTCTTCATATTTTTGACACCTTTTGAAGCTCTTCATATTTTGCACACCTTTTCAGGCTCTTCATGTTTTTGAACACCGTTTCATGCTCCTTTTATATTTCAGACCGTATCATGCTCCTCATATTTTTCACAACTTTTGAAGCTCTTCATATTTTTCACACCTTTTCAGGCTCTTCATGTTTTTCAACACTGCATCATGCTCCTCCTATTTTTCAGACCGTTTCATGATCTTCATATTTTTCATACCTTTTGAAACTGTTCATATTTTTAACACCTTTTAAGTCTCTTCATGCTTTTCAACAACACTTCATGCTACTCCTAAATTTCAGACCGTTTCATGCTCTTCATATTTTTGAAAAATTTTGAAGTTCTTCATATTTTTCACACATTTTCAGGCTCTTCATGTTTTTCAACACCGTTTCATGCTCCTCCTATTTTTCAGACCGTTACCTCCTCCTCAAATATTTGACACCTTTTGAATCTCTTCATATTTTTCACACCTTTTCAGGCTCTTCATGTTTTTGAACACCACTTCATGCTCCTCCAATTTTTGAGACCGTTTCATGCTCCTCATATTTTGACACCTTTTAAACCTCTTCATATATTTCACACCTTTTCAAACTCTTCATGTTTTTCAACACCGCTTCATAATCCTCCTATATTTCAGACCGTATCATGCTCCTCATTTTTTGACACCTTTTGAAATTCTTCATATTTTTCACACATTTTGAAACTCTTCATATTTTTGACACCTTTTCAGGCTCTTCCTGTTTTTCAACACCGCTTCATGCTCCTCCTTTTTTTTCAGACCGTTTCATGCTCTTCATATTTTTGACACCATTTGAAGCTCTTCATATATTTCACACCTTATCAGGCTTTTCATGTTTTTCAACACCACTTCATTTCTCCTCCTATTTTTCAGACCGTTTCATGCTCCTCATATTTTTGACACCTTTTGAAGCTCTTCATATTTTTCACACCTTTTCATGCTTTTAATGTTTTTTAACACCGTTTCATGATCCTCATACTTTTGACACGTTTTGAAGCTCTTCATATTTTTCACACCTTTTCAGGCTCTTCATGTTTTTCAACACCGTTTCTTGCTTCTCCTATTTTTCAGACCGTTTCATGCTCCTCATATTTTTGACAGCTTTTGGAGCTCTTCATATATTTCACACCTTTTCAGGCTCTTCCTGTTTGTCAACAGCAAATTATCCTCCTCCTATTTTTCAGTCCGTTTCATGTTCCCCCTATTTTTCACACCTTTTGAAGCTCTTCATATTTTTCACACCATTTCAGGCTTCATGTTTTTGAAGACCGCTTCATGCTCCTCCTATTTTTCAGACCGTTTCATGCTCCTCATATTTTTGACAGCTTTTGGAGCTCTTCATATATTTCACAGCTTTTCGGGCTCTTCATGTTTGTCAACACCAAATCATCCTCCTCCTATTTTTCAGTCCTTTTCATGTTCCCCCTATTTTTCACACCTTTTAAAGCTCTTCATATTTTTCACACCATTTCAGGCTTCATGTTTTTGTACACGTTTTCATTCTTCTCCTATTTTTCAGACCGTTTCATGCTCCTCATATTTTTGACACCTTTTGAAACTCATCATATTTTTCACACCTTTCAGGCTCTTCTTGTTTTTCAACACCGTTTCATGCTACTCCTAATTTTGACACCTTTTGAAGCTCTTCATATTTTTCAACCTTTTCAGGCTCTCCATGTTTTTCAACACCGCTTCATGCTCCTCCTATTTTTCAGATTGTATCATGCTCCTCAATTTTTTGACACCTTTTGAAGCTCTTCATATTTTTCACACCTTTTCAGGTTCTTCATGTTTTTGAACACCGTTTCATGCTCCTTTTATATTTCAGACCGTATCATGCTCCTCATATTTTTCACACCTTTTGAAGCTCTTCATATTTTTCACACCTTTTCAGGCTCTTCATGTTTTTCAACACCGTTTCATGCTCCTCCTATTTTTCAGACCGTTTCATCCTCCTCAGATTTTTGACACCATTTGAAGCTCTTCATATTTTTCACACCTTTTCAGGCTCTTCATGTTTTTCAACACCACTTCATGTCTCCTCCTATTTTTCAGACCGTTTCATGCTCCTCATATTTTTGACACCTTTTGAAGCTCTTCATATTTTTCACACCTTTTAAGGCTCTTCATGTTTTCAACACCGTTTCATGCTCCTCCTATTTGTCAGACCATTTCTTGCTCCTTATGTTTTTGACCTCGTTTGAAGCTCTTCATATTTTTCACACCTTTTGAAGCTCTTCATATTTTTCCACATTTTCAGTCTCTTCATGTTTTTCAACACCGCTTCATGCTCCTCCTATTTTTCAGACCGTTTCATGCTCCTCTTATTTTTCAACACCGTTTCATGCTCCTTCTACTTTTCAGACAGTTTCATGCTCCACATATTTTTTAAACATTTTAAAGCTCTTCATATTTTTCACATCTTTTGAGGCTCTTCATGTTTTTCAACACCGCTTCATGCTCCTCCTATTTTCAGACCCTTTCATGCTCTTCATATTTTTCACACCTTATGAAGCTCTTCATATATTTGAAAGCTTATCAGGTTTTTCATGTTTTTCAACACCGTTTCATGCTCATCCTATTTTTCAGAACGTTTCACGCCTCTCATATTTTTGAAACATTTTGAAGCTCTTCATATTTCTCACACCTTTTCAGGCTCTTCATGTTTTACAACACCGCTTCATGCTCCTCCTATTTTTCAGACCATATCATGCTCCTCATATTTATGACACCTTTTGAAGCTCTTCATATTTTTCAAACCTTTTCATGCTCTTAAAGTTTTTCAACACCGTTTCATGCTCCTGCTATTTTTCAGACTGCTTCATGCTCCTCATATTTTTGACACCTTTTGAAGCTCTTCATATTTTTCACACCTTTTCATGCTTTTAATGTTTTTTAACACCGTTTCATGATCCTCATACTTTTGACACGTTTTGAAGCTCTTCATATTTTTCACACCTTTTCAGGCTCTTCATGTTTTTCAACACCGTTTCTTGCTTCTCCTATTTTTCAGACCATTTCATACTCCTCATATTTTTCACACCTTTTGAAGCTCTTCATATATTTCACACCATTTCAGGCTTCATGTTTTTGAACACCGCTTCATGCTCCTCCTAATTTTAGACCGTTTCATGCTCCTCATATTTTTGACAGCTTTTGGAGCTCTTCATATATTTCACACCTTTTCAGGCTCTTCCTGTTTGTCAACAGCAAATTATCCTCCTCCTATTTTTCAGTCCGTTTCATGTTCCCCCTATTTTTCACACCTTTTGAAGCTCTTCATATTTTTCACACCATTTCAGGCTTCATGTTTTTGAACACCGCTTCATGCTCCTCCTATTTTTCAGACCGTTTCATGCTCCTCATATTTTTGACAGCTTTTGGAGCTCTTCATATATTTCACAGCTTTTCGGGCTCTTCATGTTTGTCAACACCAAATCATCCTCCTCCTATTTTTCAGTCCTTTTCATGTTCCCCCTATTTTTCACACCTTTTAAAGGTCTTCATATTTTTCACACCATTTCAGGCTTCATGTTTTTGAACACGTTTTCATTCTTCTCCTATTTTTCAGACCGTTTCATGCTCCTCATATTTTTGACACCTTTTGAAACTCGTCATATTTTTCACACCTTTCAGGCTCTTCTTGTTTTTCAACACCGTTTCATGCTACTCCTAATTTTGACACCTTTTGAAGCTCTTCATATTTTTCAACCTTTTCAGGCTCTCCATGTTTTTCAACACCGCTTCATGCTCCTCCTATTTTTCAGATTGTGTCATGCTCCTCAATTTTTTGACACCTTTTGAAGCTCTTCATATTTTTCACACATTTTCAGGCTCTTCATGTTTTTCAACATCACTTCATGTTCCTCCTGTTTTTCTGAACGTTTCATGCTCCTCATATTTTTGACACCTTTTGAAGGTCTTCATATTTTTCACAACTTTTCAGGCTCTTCATGTTTTTGAACACAGTTTCATGCTCCTCCTATATTTCAGACCATATCATGCTCCTCATATTTTTCACACCTTTTAAAGCTCTTCATATTTTTCACACATTTTCAGGCTCTTCATGTTTTTCAACACCGCTTCATGCTCCTCCTTTCTTTCAGACCGTTTCCTGCTCCTCATATATTTGACACATTTTGAAGCTCTTCATATTTTTCACACCTTTTTCAGGCTCTTCATGTTTCTCAACACCGCTTCATCCTCCTCTTATTTTTCAGACTGTATCATGCTCCTCATATTTTTGACACCCTTTGAAGCTCCTCATGTTTTTCACACCTTTTCATGATTTTCATGTTTTTCAACTACATTTCATTCTCCTTCTATTTTTCACACCGTTTCATGCTCCTCCTATTTTTGACACCTTTTGAAGCTCTTTATATTTTTCAGACCTTTGCAGGCACTTCCTGTTTTTCAACACCAGTTCATGCTCCTCCTATATTTCAGACCATACCAAGCTCCTCATATTTTCACACATTTTCAAGCTCTTAATATTTTTCACACCATTTCAGTCTCTTCATGTTTCTCAACACTGCTTAATGCTCCTCCTATTTTTCAGACCGTTTTATGCTACTCATAATTTTGACACATTTTTGAAGCTCTTCGTATTTTTCACACGTTTTCAGGCTCTTCATGTTTTAGAACACCGCTTCATCCTCCTCCTTTTATTCAGACCGTTTCATGCTCCTCATAGTTTTCACACCTTTTGAAG
Organism: Dama dama; assembly: GCF_033118175.1. NCBI lineage: Eukaryota > Metazoa > Chordata > Mammalia > Artiodactyla > Cervidae > Dama > Dama dama. The sequence continues at coordinate 179,217 of NW_026870904.1, forward strand.
CTCTTCATATTTTTAACACCTGGTCAGCCTCTTCATATTTTTCAACACCGTTTCATGCTCCTCCTATTTTTCAGACCGATTCAAGCTCCTCATACTTTTGAAACCTTTTGTAGCTCTTCCTATTTTTCACACCTTTCAGGCTCTTAATATTTTTGAAACCGCTTCATCCTCCTCCTATTTTTCAGAGTGTTTCATGCTCCTCATATTTTTCACACCTTTTGAAGCTCTTCATATTTTTCACACCTTTTCAGACTCTTCATGTTTTTGAACACCGTTTCATGCTCCTCCTCTTTTTCAGACCTTTTCATGCTCCTCATATTTTTTACAACTTTTGCAGCTCTTCATATTTTTCACACCTTTTCAGGCTCTTCATGTTTTTCAAAACCGTTTCATGCTCCTCCTATTTTTCAGACCGTTTCATGCTGCTCATATTTTACAGGCTATTTCATGCCCATCATAATTATGAAACCTTTTAACCCCTTCATATTTTTCACACCTTTTCATGCTCTTCATGTTTTTCAACACCGTTTCATGCTCCTCCTATTCTTCAGACCGTTTCTTGCTCCTCATATTTTTGACACCTTTTGAAACTCTTCATATTTTTCACACCTTTTCATGCTCTTCACCTTATTGAACACCGTTTTATGCTCCTCCTGTTTTTCAGATCGTTTCATGCTCCTCATATTTTGACACCTTTTGCAGCTCTTCATATTTTTCACACCATTTCCGGCTCTTCAAGTTTTTCAACACCACTTCATGCTCCTCCTATTTTTCAGACAGTTTCATTCTCATGTCATTTTTGACACCTTTTGAAACTCTTCATATTTTTCACACCATTTCAGGCTCTTCAGGTTTTTCAACACCACTTCATGCTCCTCCTATTTTTCAGACCGTTTCATTCTCATGTCATTTTTGACACCTTTTGAAGCTCTTCATATTTTTTACACCTTTTGAAACTCTTCATATTTTTCACACGTTTTCAGGCTTTTCATGATTTTCAACACCTCTTCATGCTTCTAATATATTTCAGACCTTGACATGCTTCTCTCATTTTTCACACCTTTTGAATCTCTTCATATTTTTCACACGTTTTCAGGCTCTTCATGTTTTTCAACACCGCTTCATGCTCCTTCTATTTTTCAGACCGTTTCATGCTCCTCATATTTTTGAGAAATTTTTAAGCTCTTCATATTTTTCACATTTTTTCCGGCTCTTCATGTTTTTCAACTCCGCTTCATGCACCTCCTATTTATCAGACTGTTTCATGCTCCTCATATTTTTGAGAAATTTTGAAGCTCTTCATAATTTCCACACCTTTTCAGGCTCTTCATGTTTTTCAACACAACTTCATGCTCCTCCTATTTTTTAGAACGTTTCATATTCCTCATATTTTTGACCCCTTTTGAAGCTTTCATATTTTTCACTACTTTTCAGGCTCTTCATGTTTTTGAACACCATTTCATGCTCCTCCTATATTTCAGACCGTTTCATGCTCCTCATATTTTTGACACCTTTTGAAGCTCTGCCTATTTTTCACACCTTTTCAGGCTCTTCATGTTTTTCAACAACACTTCTTGCTACTTCTATTTTTCAGACCTTTTCATGCTCATCATATTTTTTAAACTTTTGAAGCTCTTCATATTTTTCACACCTTCTCAGGCTCTTCATGTTTTTCAACACCGCTTCATGCTCCTCCTCTTTTTCAGACCGTTTCATGCTCCTCATATTTTTGACACCGTTTGAAGCTCTTCATATTTTTCACACCTTTCCAGGCACTTCATGTTTTTCAACACCATTTCATGATCTTCCTATATTTCAGACTGTTTCATGCTCCTCATATTTTTGACAGCTTTTGAAGCTCTTAATATTTTTCCCACATATTCAGGCTCTTCATGTCTTTGAACACCGTTTCATGCTACTCCTATTTTTGACACCTTTTGAAGCTCTTCATATATTTCACACCTTTTCAGGCTCTTCATGTTTTTGAACACCGTTTCATGCTACTCCTATTTTGACACCTTTTGAAACTCTTCATATATTTCACACCTTTTCAGGCTCTTCATGTTTTCAACACCACTTCATTCTCCTCCTATTTTTCTCTCCGTTTCATGCTCCTCATATTTTTCACACCTTTTCAGGCTGTTCATGTTTTTGAACACTGCTTCATGCTCCTCCTCTTTTTCAGACCGTTTCATGCTCCTGGTGTTTTTCACAGCTTTTGAAGCTCTTCATATTTTTCACACCTTTTCATGCACTTCATGTTTTTCAACACCGTTTCATGCTCCTCCTATTTTTCAGACTGTTTCATGCTCCTCATATTTTTGACAGGTTTTGAAGCTCTTCATATATTTCACACCTTTTCAGGCTCTTCATGTTTTCAACACCACTTCATGCTCCTCCTATTTTTCAGACCGTTTCATGCTCCTCATATTTTTCACAATTTTTGAAGCTCTTCATATTTTTCAAACCTTTTCATGCTCTTCTTGTTTTCAACACCACTTCATGCTCCTCCGATTCTTCAGACTTTTCAAGTTTCTCAAATTTTTGACACCTTTTGAAGCTCTTCATATTTTTCACACCTTTTCATGCACTTCATGTTTTTCAAGACCGTTTCACGCTCCTCCAATTTTATAGACTGTTTCATCCACCTCATATTTTTGACAACTTTTGAAGCTCTTCAAATATTTCACACCTTTTCAGGCTCTTCATGTTTTTCATCACCACTTCATGTTCCTCCTATTTTTCAGACCGTTTCATGCTCCTCATATTTTTGACATCTTTTGAAGCTCTTCATGTTTTTCACACCTTTTCAGTCTCTTCATGTTTTTCACACCACTTCATGCTCCACCTTATTTTTCAGACAGTTTCTTGCCCCTCATATTTTTGACACCTTTTGAAGCTCCTCATATATTTCACACATTTTTCAGGCCTTCTTGTATTTCAACGTCGTTTCATGCTCCTGCTTTTTTTCAGACCGTTTCATTCTCCTCATGTTTTTGACACCTTTTAAAGCTCTTTATGTTGGTCACACCTTTTCAGGCTCTTCATGTTTTTCAATACCGCTTGATTCTCCTCCTATTTTTAGACCGTTTCATGTTCCTCATATTTTCACACCTTTTAAGGCTCTTCATGATTTTGAACACCACTTCCTGCTCCACCTATTTTTCAGACCGTTACTTGATCCTCATATTTTGAACAACTTTTGAAGCTCTTCATATTTTTACCACCTTTTGAAGCTCTTCATATTTTTCACACTTTTTCAGGCTCTTCATGTTTTTTAACACCGCTTCATGTTCCACCTATTTTTTCAGACCGTTTCATGCTCCTCATATTTTTCACACCTTTTGAAGCTCTTCATATTTTTCACACATATTCAGGCTCTTCATGTTTTTGAACACCGTTTCCTGCTACTTCTATTTTTGACACGTTTTGAATCTCTTCATATATCTCACACCTTTTCAGGCTCTTCATGTTTTTCAACACCACTTCATGTTCCACCTATTTTTCAGACCGTTTCATGCTCCTCATATTTTTGACACCTTTTGAAGCTCTTCATATTTTTCACACCTTTTAATTACTTCATGTTTTTCAACACCGTTTCATGCTCCTCCTATTTTTCAGACTGTTTCATGCTCCTCATATGGTTGACACCTTTTGAAGCTCTTCATATTTTTCACAACTTTTCAGGCTCTTCATGTTTTTCAACACCACTTTCTGCTCCACCTATTTTTCAGACCGTTACTTGATCCTCATATTTTTGACAACTTTTGAAGCTCTTCATATTTTTAACACCTTTTGAAGCTCTTCATATATTTCACACCTTTTCTGGCTCTTCATGTTTTCAACACTGCTTCCTGCTCCTCCATTTTCAGACCATTTAATGGCCCTCATATTTTTGACACCTTTTGAAGCTCTTCATAATTTTCACACATTTTCAGGCTCTTCATGTTTTTGAACACCGCTTCATGCTCCTCCACTTTTTCAGACCGTTTCATGCTCCTCATATTTTTCACACCTTTTGAAGCTCTTCATATTTTTCACACCTTTTCAGGCTCTTCATTTTCTCAACACCGCTTCATACTCCTCCAATTTTTCAGACCGTTTCATGCTCCTCATATTTTTGACACCTTTTGAAGCTCTTCATATATTTCACACCTTTTCAGGCTCTTCATGTTTTTCAACTCCGCTTCATGCTCCTCCTATTTATCAGACTGTTTCATGCTCCTCATATTTTTTAGAAATTTTGAAGCTCTTCATAATTTTCACACCTTTTCATGCTCTTCATGTTTTTCATACAAGTTCATGCTCCTCCTATTTTTCAGAACGTTTCATGCTCCTCATATTTTTGACACCTTTTGAAGCTCTTCATATTTTTCACTACTTTTCAGGCTCTTCATGTTTTTTTTTTTTGTTTGTTTGTTTGTTATTTTTTTAATTTTTATTATTATTATTTTTTTTCCAGTGGGTTTTGTCATACATTGATATGAATCAGCCATGTATTTACATGTATTCCCAGTCCCGATCCCCCCTCCCATCTCCCTCTCCACCCGATTCCTCTGGGTCTTCCCAGTGCACCAGGCCGGAGCACTTGTCTCGTGCATCCCACCTGGGCTGGTGATCTGTTTCACCATAGATAGTATACATGCTGTTATTTTGAAAAATCCCACCCTCACATTCTCCCACAAAGTTCAAAAGTCTGTTCTGTATTTCTGTGTCTCTTTTTCTGTTCTGCATATAGGGTTATCGTTATCACCTTTCTAAATTCCATATACATGTGTCAGTATGCTGTAATGTTCTTTATCTTTCTGGCTTACTTTACTCTGTATAATGGGCTCCAGCTTCATCCATCTCATTAGGACTGGTTCAAATGAATTCATTTTCATGGCTGAGTAATATTCCATGGTGTATATGTACCACAGCTTCCTTATCCATTCATCTGCTGATGGGCATCTAGGTTGCTTCCATGTCCTGGCTATTATAAACAGTGCTGCGATGAACATTGGGGTACATGTGTCTCTTTCAGATCTGGTTTCCTCAGTGTGTATGCCCAGAAGTGGGATTGCTGGGTCATATGGCAATTCTATTTCCAGTTTTTAAGAAATCTCCACACTGTTTTCCATAGCGGCTGGACTAGTTTGCATTCCCACCAACAGTGTAAGAGGGTTCCCTTTTCTCCACACCCTCTCCAGCATTTATTGCTTGTAGACTTTTGGATAGCAGCCATCCTGACTGGCGTATAATGGTACCTCATTGTGGTTTTGATTTGCATTTCTCTAATAATGAGTGATGTTGAGCATCTTTTCATGTGTTTGTTAGCCATCTGTATGTCTTCTTTGGAGAAATGTCTGTTTAGTTCTTTGGCCCATTTTTTGATTGGGTCATTTATTTTTCTGGAATTGAGCTGCAGGAGTTGCTTGTATATTTTTGAGATTAATCCTTTGTCTGTTTCTTCATTTGCTATTATTTTCTCCCAATCTGAGGGCTGTCTTTTCACCTTACTTATAGTTTCCTTTGTAGTGCAAAAGCTTTTAAGTTTCATTAGGTCCCATTTTTTAGTTTTGCTTTTATTTCCAATATTCTGGGAGGTGGGTCATAGAGGATCTTGCTGTGATTTATGTCGGAGAGTGTTTTGCCTATGTTCTCCTCTAGGAGTTTTATAGTTTCTGGTCTTACATTTAGATCTTTAAGCAGTGCTAAGGGGAAGGTTCATAGCATTACAGGCTTACATCAAGAAACAGGAAAAAAACAATTAAATAACCTAACTCTACACCTAAAGCAATTAGAGAAGGAAGAAATGAAGAACCCCAGAGTTAGCAGAAGGAAAGAAATCTTAAAAATCAGGGCAGAAATAAATGCAAAAGAAACTAAAGAGACCATAGCAAAAATCAACAAAGCTAAAAGCTGGTTTTTTGAAAAAATAAACAAAATTGACAAACCATTAGCAAGACTCATTAAGAAACAAAGAGAGAAAAACCAAATTAACAAAATTAGAAATGAAAATGGAGAGATCACAACAGACAACACTGAAATACAAAGGATCATAAGAGACTACTACCAGCAGCTCTATGCCAATAAAATGGACAACTTGGATGAAATGGACAAATTCTTAGAAAAGTATAACTTTCCAAAACTGAACCAGGAAGAAATAGAAGATCTTAACAGACCCATCACAAGCAAGGAAATCGAAACTGTCATCAAAAATCTTCCAGCAAACAAAAGCCCAGGACCAGATGGCTTCACAGCTGAATTCTACCAAAAATTTAGAGAAGAGCTAACACCTATCTTACTCAAACTCTTCCAGAAAATTGCAGAAGAAGGTAAGCTTCCAAACTCATTCTATGAGGCCACCATCACCCTAATTCCAAAATCAGACAAAGATGCCACAAAAAAAGAAAACTCCAGGCCAATATCACTGATGAACATAGATGCAAAAATCCTTAACAAAATTCTAGCAAACAGAATCCAACAACATATTAAAAAAATCATACACCATGACCAAGTGGGCTTTATCCCAGGAATGCAAGGATTCTTTAATATCCGCAAATCAATCAATGTAATACACCACATTAACAAATTGAAAGATAAAAACCATATGATTATCTCAATAGATGCAGAGAAAGCCTTTGACAAAATTCAACACTCATTTATGATTAAAACTCTCCAAAAAGCAGGAATAGAAGGAACATACCTCAAAATAATCAAAGCTATATATGACAAACCCACAGCAAGCATCACCCTAAATGGTGAAAAATTGAAGGCATTTCCCCTGAAATCAGGAACAAGACAAGGGTGCCCACTCTCACCACTACTATTCAACATAGTGTTGGAAGTTCTGGCCGCAGCAATCAGAGCAGAAAAAGAAGTAAATGGAATCCAGATAGGAAAAGAAGAAGTAAAACTCTCACTGGTTGCAGATGACATGATCCTCTACATAGAAAACCCTAAAGACTCTACCAGAAAATTACTAGAGCTAATCAATGAATATAGTAAAGTTGCAGGATATAAAATTAACACACAGAAATCCCTTGCATTCCTATATACTAACAATGAAAAAACAGACAGAGAAATTAAGGAAACAATATCATTCACCATTGCAACAAAAAGAATAAAATACTTAGGAGTATATCTACCTAAAGAAACAAAGGACCTATACATAGAAAACTATAAAACACTGATGAAAGAAATCAAAGAGGACACAAACAGATGGAGAAACATACCGTGTTCGTGGATTGGAAGAATTAATATTGTCAAAATGGCTATTCTACCCAAAGCAGTCTATAGATTCAATGCAATCCCTATCAAGCTACCAACGGTATTTTTCACAGAACTAGACCAAAGAATTTCACAATTTGTATGGAAATAAAAAAAACCTCGAATAGCCAAAGTAATCTTGAGAAAGAAGAATGGAACTGGAGGAATCAACCTGCCTGACTTCAGACTCTACTACAAAGCCACAGTCATCAAGACAGTATGGTACTGGCACAAAGACAGAAATATAGATCAATGGAACAGAATAGAAAGCCCAGAGATAAATCCACGAACCTATGGAAACCTTATCTTTGACAAAGGAGGCAAGGATATACAATGGAAAAAAGACAACCTCTTTAACAAGTGGTGCTGGGAAAACTGGTCAACCACTTGTAAAAGAATGAAACTAGAACACTTTCTAACACCATACACAAAAATAAACTCAAAATCGATTAAAGATCTAAATGTAACACTAAACTATAAAACTCCTAGAGGAGAACATAGGCAAAACACTCTTCATGTTTTTGAACACCGTTTCATGCTCCTCCTATTTTTCAGGCCGTTTCATGCTCTTCATATTTTTGACCCATTTTGAAGCTCTTCATATTTTTGACACCTTTTCAGGCTCTTCATGTTTTTCGACACCACTTTGCTCCTCCTATTTTTCAGACCGTTTCATGCTCCTCATATTTTTGACACTTTTGAAGATTTTCATATTTTTCTCACCTTTTCAGGCTCTTCATGTTTTGAACACCGCTTCATGCTCCTCCTCTTTTTCAGACCGTTTCATGCTCCTCATATTTTTCACACCTTTTCAAGCTCTTCATATATTTCACACCTTTTCAGGCTCTTCATGTTTTTCAACACCACATCATGATCCTCCTATATTTCAGACCGTTTAATGCTCCTCATATTTTTGACACCTTTTGAAGCTCTTCATATTTTTCACACCTTCTCAGGCTCTTCATGTTTTTCAACTCCGCTTCATGCTTTTCCTATTTATCAGACTGTTTCATGCTCCTCATATTTTTGACACCTTTTGAAGCTCTTCATATTTTTCACACCTTCTCAGCTTCTTCATGTTTTTCAACTCCGCTTCATGCTCCTCCTATTTATCAGACTGTTTCATGCTCCTCATATTTTTGAGAAATTTTGAAGCTCTTCATATTTTTCACATCTTTTCAGTATCTTCAAATTTTGAACACCGCTTCATGCTCCTCATATTTTTCACACGTTTTGAAACTCTTCATATTTTTCACACATTTTGAGGCTCTTCATATATTTCACACCTTTTCACGCTCTTCATGGGTTTCAACACCGTTTCATGCTCCTTTTATTTTTCAGACCGTTTCATGCTCCTCATGTTTTTGACACCTTTTGAAGCTCTTCATATTTTTCACACCTTTTCAGGCTCTTCATGTTTTGACCACCGCTTCATGCTCCTCCTATTTTTCATACCATTTCATGCTCCTCATATATTTTACACCTTTTGAAGCTCTTCATATTTTTCACACCTTTTCAGGCTCTTAATGTTTTTAAACACCGCTTCATGCCCCTCCTATTTTTCAGACCGTTTAATGCTTCTCATAATTTTGACAATTTTGAACCTCTACATATATTTCACACCTTGCCTTGCTGTTCATCTTTTTAAAAACCGTTTAATGCTCATCCTATTTTTCAGACTGTTTCATGCTCCTCATATATTTGACAACTTTTGAAGCTCTTCATATTTTTCACACCTTTTCAGTCTCTTCATGTTTTTCAACATCGCTTCATGCTCCTCCTATTTTTCAGACCGTTTCATACTCCTCATAATTTTGAAACCTTTTCAAGCTCCTCCTATTTTTCACACGTTTTCAGGCTCTTCATGTTTTTCAACACCGTTTCATTCTCCTCCTATTTTCAGACAGTTTCGTGCTCCTCCTACTTTTCAGACTGTTTCATGCTCCTCATATTTTTGACACATTTTGAAGCTCTTCATATTTTCCACACCTTTTCAGGCTCTTCATGTTTTTCAGCAATGCTTCATGCTCCTCCTATTTTTGAGACCGTTTCATGCTCCTCATACTTTTGAAACCTTTTGAAGCTCTTCATATTTTCACACCTTTTCAGTCTCTTCATGTTTTTCAACACCATTTCATGCTCCTCCTATTTTTCAGACCGTTTCATGCTCCTCCTATTTTTCAGACCGTTTCATGCTCCTCATATTTTTGACACCGTTTGAAAATCTTCATATTTTTCAAACATTTTCAGGATCTTCATGTTTTTAAACACAGTTCCTTGCTCTGCTATTTTTCAGACCGTTGCATGCTCCTCATATTTTTGACACCTTTTGAAGCTCTTCATATATTTCACACCTTTTCAGGCTCTTCATGTTTTACAACACAGCTTCATGCTCCTCCCATTTTTCAGACCGTTTCATGCTTCTCATATTTTTGACAACTTTTGAATCTATTCATATTTTTCACACCTTTTCAGGCCCTTCTTGTTTTTGACCACCGCTTCATGCTCCTCCTATTCTTCAGGCCGTTTCATGCTTCTCATATTTTTGACACCTTTTGAAGCTCTTCAAATTTTTCACACCCTTTCAGGCTCTTCATCTTTTTCAAAACCGTTTCATTCTCATCCTAATTTTCAGCCTGTTTCAAGCTCGTCATATATTTGACAACTTTTGAAGCTCTTCATATTTTTCACACATTTTCAGGCTCTTCATGTTTTTCAACACCGCTTCATGCTCCTCCTATTTTTCAGTCGTTTCATGCTTCTCATATTTTTGAAACCTTTTAAATCTCTTCATATTTTTCACAGCTTTTCAGGCTCTTCATGTTTTTCATCACCACTTCATGCTCCTCCTATTTTTCAGAGCGTTTCATGCTCCTTATGTTTTTGACGCCTGTTGAATCTCTTCATATTTTTCACACCTTTTCAGGCTCTCCATGTTTTTAAACACCGCTTCACTCTCCTCATATTTTTCAGACTGTTTCCTGCTCCTCACATTTGTCACACCTTTTGAAGCTCTTCGTATTTTTAACACCTTTTCAGACTGTTAATATTTTTGAGCACTGCTTCATGCTGCTCCTATTTTTCAGACCGCTTCATGCTCCTCATATTTATGACACCTTTTGAAGCTCTTCATATTTTTCACACCTTTTCAGGCTCTTCATGTTTTTGACCACCGATTCATGCTCCTTTTATTTTTCAGACCGTTTCATGCTCCTCATCATTTTGAAACATTTTGAAGCTCTTCATATTTTTCACACCTTTTCAGGCTCTTCATGTTTTGACCACCGCTTCATACTCCTCCTATTTTTCAGACCATTTCATGCTCCTCATATATTTTACACCTTTTGAAGCTCTTCATAATTTCACACCTTTTCAGGCTCTCCATGTTTTTGAACACCGCTTCATGCTCCTCCTATTTTTCAGACCGCTTCATGCTCCTCATATTTTTGATACCCTTTGAAGCTCTTAATATTTTTCACACATTTTCAGGCTCTTCATGTTTTTCAACATCGCTTCATGCTCCTCCTATTTTTCAGACCGTTTCTTGCTCCTCCTATTTTTGAGACTGTTTCAGGCTCCTCATATTTTTGACACGTTTTGAAGCTCTTCATATTTTTCACACCTTTTCAGGCTCTTCGTGTTTTTCAACACCGTTTCATCCTCCTCCTAGTTTCAGACAGTTTCGTGCTTCTCCTATTTTTCAGACCGTTTCATGCTCCTCATATTTTTGACACCTTTAGAAGCTCTTCATATTTTCACACCTTTTCAGGCTCTTCATGTTCTTCAACAACGCTTCATGCTCCTCGTATTTTTCAGACCGATTCATGCTCCTCATATTTTTAACACCTTTTGAAGCTCTTCATATTTTTCACACCTTTTGAAGCTCATCATATCTTTCACACCTTTTCAGGCTCTTCATGTTTTCAACACCACATCAAGCTCCTCCTATTTTTCAGACCGTATCATGCTCCTCATATTTTTAACACCTTTTGAAGCTCTTCATATTTTTCACACCATTTCAGGCTCTTCAGGTTTTCCCACACCACTTCATGCTCCTCCTATTTTTCAGACCGTTTCATTCTCATGTCATTTTTGACACCTCTTGAAGCTCTTCATATTTTTCACACCTTTTGAAGCTCTTCATATTTTTCACACCTTTTGAAGCTCTTCATATTTTTCACACGTTTTCAGGCTTTTCATGTTTTTCAACACCACTTCATGATTCTAATATTTTTCAGACCGTTTCATGCTCCTCATATTTTTCACACCTTTTGAAGCTCTTCATATTTTTCACACCTTTTCCTGTTCTTCTTGTTTTTCAACACCGTTTCATGCTCCTCCTATTTTTCAGACCGTTTCATGCTCCTCATATTTCTGACACCTTTTAAAGCTCTTCATATTTTTCACACCTTTTCAGGCTCTTCATGTTTTTCAACACCGCTTCATACTCCTCCTATTTTTCAGACCATTTCATGCTCCTCATATTTTTGACACCTTTTGAAGCTCTTCATATTTTTCACACGTTATAAGGCTCTTCATGTTTTTCAACACCTTTCATGTTCCTCCTATTTTTCAGTCAGTTTCATGCTCCTCATATATTTGACACCTTTTGAAGCTCTTCATATTTTTCACACCTATTCAGGCTCTTCAGGTTTTTGAACACCATTTCAAGCTCCTCATATTTTTGACACCTTTTGAAGCTCCTCATATTTTTCACACCTTTTCATGCTCTTCATGTTTTTCAACACCGTATCATGCTCCTCCTATTTTCAGACTTTTTCATGCTCCTCATATTTTGACACCTTTTGAAGCTCTTCATATATTTCACACCTTTTCATGCTCTTCATGTTTTTCAACAACGTTTCATGCTCCTCCTATTTTTCCGACCGATTCATGCTCATCACATTTTTGACACCTTTTGTAGCTCTTCATATTTTTCACACCTTTTGAAGCTCTTCATATTTTTCACACGTTTTCAGGATCTTCATGTTTTTGAACAACACTTCATGCTCCTACTATTGTTGAGAACGTTTCATGCTCCTCATATTTTTGACACCTTTTGAAGCTCTTCATTTTTTTCACACCTTTTCAGGCTCTTCATGTATTTGATCACTATTTCATGCTCATCATATTTTTCACACCTTTTGAAACTCTTCATATTTTTCACATGTTTTCAGGTCTTCATGTTTTTGAACACCGCTTCATGCTCCTCCTATTTTCTGACAGTTTCATGCTCCTCATATTTTTCACTCCTTTTCAGGCTCTTCATGTTTTTCAACACCGCTTCATGCTCCTAATATTTTTCACACCTTTTGACGCTCTTCATATTATTCACACCTTTTCAGACTCTTCATGTTTTTGAACACCGATTCATGCTCCTCATATTTTTGACACCTTTGGAAGCTCTTCATATTTTTCACACCTTTGCAGGCTCTTCGTGTTTTTGAACACGGCTTCATGCTCCTCCTAATTTTTAGACCGTTTCATGCTCCTCATATTTTTGTCACATTTTGAAGGTCTTCATATTTTTCACACCTTTTCAGCCTCTTCATGTATTTCAACACCTTTTCATGCTCCTCCTATTTTTCAGACCGTTTCATGCTCCTCATATTTTTCACACCTTTTTAAGCTCTTCATATTTTTCTCATCATTTCAGGATTCATGTTTTTGAACACGGCTTCATGCTCCTCCTATTTTTCATTCCGCATCATGCTCGTCATATTTTTGACCCCTTTTGAAGCTCTTCATATTTTTCACACCTTTTCATGCTCTTCATGTTTGTCAACACCGTTTCATGCTCCTCCTATTTTCAGACTATTTCATGCTCCTCGTATTTTGACACCTTTTGAAGCTCTTCATATATTTCACACCTTTTCAGGTTCTTCTGTTTTGGAACAACGCTTCATGCTCCTCACATTTTTCAGACCGTTTCATGCTCCTCATATTTTTGACATATTTTGAAGCTCTTCATATTTTTCACACCTTTTCAGGCTCTTCAAGTTTTTCAACTCCGCTTCATGCTCCTCCTATTTTTCAGACCGTTTCGTGCTCCACATATTTTTCACACCTTTTGAAGCTCTTCATCTTTTTCACACCTTTTCATGCTCTTCATGTTTTTCAAAACAATTTTATGCTCCTCCTATTTTTCAGACCGTTTCATGCTCCTCATATTTTTGACATCTTTTCACGCTCTTCATATTTTTCACACCTTTTCAGGCTCTTCATGTTTTTGAACACCATTTCATGCGCCCCCTTTTTTTCAGACCGTTTCATGCTCATCATTTTTTGACACATTTAAAGGTCTTCATATTTTTTACACCTTTTCAGTCTCTTCCTCTTTTTGACGACAGCTTCTTGCTCCTCTCTTTTTCAGACCGTTTGATGCTCCTCATATTTTTGACATCTTTTGAGCTCTTCATATTTTTCGCACCTTTTCAGGCTCTTCATGTTTCTACACACCACTTCATGCTCCTCCTATTTTTCAGACCGTTTCATGCTTCTCATATTTTTGACACCTTTTGAAGCTCTTCATATTTTTTACACCTTTTCATGCTCTTCATCTTTTTCAAAACCGTTTCTTGCTCATCCTATTTTTCAGACCTTTTCATGCTCCTCATATTTTTGACACCTTTTGAAGCTCTTCATATTTTTCACACGTTTTCAGGCTCTTCCTGTTTTTGACGACAGCTTCACGCTCCTCCTATTTGTTAGACCGTTTCATGCTCCTCATATTTTTGACACCTTTTGAAGCTCTTCATATTTTTCACACCTTTTGAAGCTCTTCATATTTTTCACACCTTTTCAGGCTCTCCCTGCTTTTGAACACGGCTTCATGCTCCTCCTATTTTTCAGACTGTTTCATGCTTCTCATATTTTTGACACCTTTTGAAGCTCTTCATATATTTCACACCCCTTCATGCTCTTCATCTTTTTCAAAACCGTTTCATTCTCATCCTATAATTCAGACTGTTTCATGCTCCTATATTTTTGACACTTTTTGAAGCTCTTCATATATTTTACACGTTTTCAGGATCTTCATGTTTTTCAATACCCCTTCATGCTCCTCCTATTTGTCAGACCGTTTCAAGCTCCTCATATATTTGACACCTTTTCATTCTCTTCAGCATTTTAAAAACCGTTTCATGCTCATCCTATTTTTCAAACTGTTTCATGCTCCTCATATTTTTCTCACCTTTTGAAGCTCTTCATATTTTTCACACGTTTTCAGGATCTTCATGTTTTTGAACACCGCTTCATGCTCTTCCTATTTTTCAGACCATTTCATGCTCCTCATATTTTTCACTCCTTTTCAGGCTCTTCATGTTTTTGAACACCGCTTCATGCTCCTCATGTTTTTCACACCTTTTGAAGCTCTTCATTTTTTTCACAATATTTCAGGATTCATGTTTTTGAACACCGCTTCTTGCTCCTCCTATTTTTCATACCGCTTCATGCTCCTCATATTTTTGACACCATTTGAAGCTCTTCGTATTTTTCACACCTTTTCAGGCTCTTCATGTTTTTCATCAAAGTTTCATGCTCCTCCTATTTTTGAGACCGTTTCATGCTCCTCATATTTTTGACACCTTTTGAAGCTCTTCATATTTTTCACAACTTTTCAGGCTCTTCAAGATTTTGAACACCGTTTCATGCTACTCCTATTTTTGACATCTTTTGAAGCTCTTCATATTTTTCACACCTCTTCAGGCTCTTCATGTTTTTGATCACTGTTTCATACTCCTCCTTTTTTTCAGACCGTTTCATGTTCCACATATTTTTCACACCTTTTGCAGCTCTTCATATTTTTCACACCTTGTCATGATCTTCATGTTTTTCAACACCGCTTCATGCTCCTCCTATATTTCAGACCGTTTCATGCTCCTCAGATTTTTCACACCTTTTGAAGCTCTTCATACTTTTCACATCTTTTCAGTCTCTTCTTGTTTTTCAACACCGTTTCATGCTCCTCCTATTTTTCAGACCATTTCATGCTCCTCATATTTTTGACACCTTTTAAACTCTTCATATTTTTCACATCTTTTCAGGCTCTTCAAGTTTTAAACACCGTTTCATGCTCCACCTGTTTTTCAGAAAGTTTCATGCTCCCCATATTTTTGACACCTTTTAAGCTCTTCATATTTTTCACACCTTTTCAGGCTCTTCAAGTTTTAAACACCGTTTCATGCTCCTCATATTTTAGACACCTTTTGAAACTCTTCATATTTTTCACAGTGTTTTAGGCTCTTCATGTTTTTCAACATCACTTCATGATCCTCCTATTTTTCAGAATGTTTCATGCTCCCCATATTTTTACACTTTTTGAAGCTCTTCATATTTTTCACACCTTTTCATGGTCTTCATGTTTTTCAACACTGCTTCATGGTCCTCCTATTTTTCAGACCGTTTCATGCTCCTCATATTTCTGACACCTTTTGAAGCTCTTCATATTTTTCACACGTTTTAAGGCTCTTCATATTTTTCAACACCTTTCTTGTTCCTCCTATTTTACAGACAGTTTCATGCTCCTCATATATTTGACACCTTTTGAAGCTCTTCATATTTTTCACACCTATTCAGCCTCTTCAGGTTTTTGAACACCGTTTCAAGCTCCTCATATTTTTGACACCTTTTGAAGCTCCTCATATTTTTCACACCTTTTCATGCTCTTCATGTTTTTCAACACCGTATCATGCTCCTCCTATTTTCAGACTTTTTCATGCTCCTCATATTTTTGACACCTTTTGAAGCTCTTCATATATTTCACACCTTTTCATGCTCTTCATGTTTTTCAACAACGTTTCATGCTCCTCCTATTTTTCTGACCGTTTCATGCTCATCACATTTTTGACACCTTTTGTAGCTCTTCATATTTTTCACACCTTTGAAGCTATTCTTATTTTTCACAGGTTTTCAGGCTCTTCATGTTTCTCAACACCACTTCATGCTACTCCTATTTTTCAGACCTTTTCATGTTCCTCATATTTTTGACACTTTTTGAGGCTCTTCATATTTTTCACACCTTTCCAGGCTCTTCATGTTTTTGAACACTGTTTCCTGCTCCTCCTATTTTTCAGACCGTTTAATGCTCCTCATATTTTTGACAACTTTTGAAGCTCGTCATATTTTTCATACCTTTTCAGGCTCTCAATATTTTTGAACACCGCTTCCTGCTCCTCCTATTTTTGAGACCGTTTCATGCTCCTCATATTTTTGACACCTTTTGAAGCTCTTCATATTTTTCACAGCTTTTCAGGCTCTTCATGTTTTGGAACATCGCTTTATGCTCCTTGTTTTTTTTCAGACCGCTTCACGCTCTTCCTATTTTTGAGACCGTTTCATTATCCTCATATTTTTGACAACTTTTGGAGCTCTTCATATTTTTCACACCTTTTCAGGCTCTCCACGGTTTTGAACACCACTTCATGCTCCTTCTATTTTTCAGACCGTTTCATGCTCCTCATATTTATCAGACCGTTTCATGCTCCTCATATTTTTGACACTTTTGTAAGCTCTTGATATGGTTCACTCCTTTTCAGTCACTTCATGTTTTTCAACACCGCTTCATACTCCTCCAATTTTTCAGAGCGTTTCATGCTCTCATGTTTTTGTCACCTTTTGAAGCTCTTCATATTTTGCACACCTTTTCAGGCTCTTCATATTTTTCAACACCACTTCATGATCCTCCTATTTTTCAGAAAGTTTCATGCTCCCCATATTTTTGACACTTTTTGAAGCTCTTCATATTTTTCACACCTTTTGAAGCTCTTCATATTTTTCACACGTTTTGAAGCTCTTCATATATTTCACACCTTTTCAGTGTCTTCAAGTTTTTGATCACCGCTTCATGCTCCTATTTTTCACACCTTTTGAATCTCTTCATATTTTTCACACCTTTTCAGGCTCTTCATGCTTGTCAACACCATTTAATGCTCCTTGTATATTTCAGACCGTTTCATGCTCCTCATATTTTTGACACCTTTTGAAGCTGTTCATATTTTTCACACCTTTTCATGCTCTTCATGTTTTTCAACACCGTTTTGTGCTCCTCGTATTTTTCAGACAGTTTCATGGTCCTCATATATTTCAGACCGTTTCATGTTCTTCATATTTTTGACACCTTTTGAAGCTCTTCATATTTTTCACACCTTTTCAGGCTCTTCATGTTTTTCAACACCACTTTATTCTCCTCTTATTTTTCAGTCCGTTTCATGCTCCTCATACTTTTGACACCTTTTGAAGCTCTTCATATTTTTCACACGTTTTCAGGATCTTCATGTTTTTGAACACCGCTTCATGCTCCTAATATTTTTGACACCTTTTGAAGCTCTTCATATTTTTCACACCTTTGCAGGCTCTTCCTGTTTTTGAACACGGCTTCATACTCCTCCTAATTTTTAGACCGTTGCTTGCTCCTCATATTTTTGTCACCTTTTGAAGGTCTTCATATTTTTCACACCTTTTCAGGCTCTTCATGTTTTTCAACACCTTTTCATGCTCCTCCTATTTTTCACACCGTTTAATGCTCCTCATATTTTTCACACATTTTTAACCTCTTCATATTTTTCTCATCTATTCAGGATTCATGTTTTTGAACACCGCTTCATGCTCCTCCTATTTTTCATTCCGCATCATGCTCGTCATATTTTTGACCCCTTTTGAAGCTCTTCATATTTTTCACACCTTTTCATGCTCTTCATGTTTGTCAACACCGTTTCATGCTCCTCCTATTTTCAGACTATTTCATGCTCCTCGTATTTTGACACCTTTTGAAGCTCTTCATCTATTTCACACCTTTTCAGGTTCTTCATGTTTTTGAACAACGCTTCATGCTCCTCCTATTTTTCACACCTATTGAAGCTCTTCATATATTTCACACTTTTTAAGCTCTTCATGTTTTTGACCACCGCTTCATGTTCCTCATATTCTTCACACCTTTTGAAGCTCATCATATTTTTCATTCCTTTTCCTGATCTTCATGTTTTTCAATAACGTTTCATGCTCCTCCTATTTTTCAGACCGTTTCATGCTCCTGATATTTTTGACACCTTTTGAAGCTCTTCATATTTTTCACAACTTTTCAGGCTCTTCAAGTTTTCGAACACCGTTTCATGCTACTCCTATTTTTGACACCTTTTGAAGCTCTTCATATTTTTCACACCTTTTCAGGCTCTTGATGTTTTTAATCTCTGTTTCATACTCCTCCGTTTTTTCAGACCGTTTCATGTTCCACATATTTTTCACACCTTTTGCAGCTCCTCATATTTTTCACACCTTTTCATGATCTTCATGTTTTTCAACACGGCTTCATGCTCCTCCTATTTTTCAGACCGTTTCTTGCTCCTCATATTTTTGACAGCTTTTCAAGCTCTTTAATTTTTCACACTTTTAATGCTCTTCATGTTTTTCAACACCGTTACATGCTCCTCATATTTTTGACACCTTTTGAAGCTCCTCATATATTTCACACTTTCACAGGCTCTTCATGTTTTCCAAAACCACTTCATGCTCCTCCTGTCTTTCAGACCGTTTCATGCTCCTCATTTTTTGACACATTTAAAGGTCTTCATATTTTTTACACCTTTTCAGTCTCTTCCTCTTTTTGACGACAGCTTCTTGCTCCTCTATTTTTCAGACCGTTTCATGCTCCTCATATTTTTGACATCTTTTGAGCTCTTCATATTTTTCGCACCTTTTCAGGCTCTTCATGTTTCTACACACCACTTCATGCTCCTCCTATTTTTCAGACCGTTTCATGCTTCTCATATTTTTGACACCTTTTGAAGCTCTTCATATTTTTTACACCTTTTCATGCTCTTCATCTTTTTCAAAACCGTTTCTTGCTCATCCTATTTTTCAGACCATTTCATTCTCCTCATATTTTTGACACCTTTTGAAGCTCTTCATATTTTTCACACTTTTTCAGGCTCTTTCTGTTTTTGACGACAGCTTCACGCTCCTCCTATTTGTTAGACCGTTTCATGCTCCTCATATTTTTGACACCTTTTGAAGCTCTTCATATTTTTCACACCTTTTGAAGCTCTTCATATTTTTCACACCTTTTCAGGCTCTCCCTGGTTTTGAACACGGCTTCATGCTCCTCCTATTTTTCAGACTGTTTCATGCTTCTCATATTTTTGACACATTTTGAAGCTCTTCATATATTTCACACACCTTCATGCTCTTCTTCTTTTTCAAAACCGTTTCATTCTCATCCTATAATTCAGACTGTTTCATGCTCCTATATTTTTGACACTTTTTGAAGCTCTTCATTTTTCATACCGCTTCATGCTCCTCATGTTTTTGACACCATTTGAAGCTCTTCATATTTTTCACACCTTTTCAGGCTCTTCATGTTTTTCATCAAAGTTTCATGCTCCTCCTATTTTTGAGACCGTTTCATGCTCCTCATATTTTTGACACCTTTTGAAGCTCTTCATATTTTTCACAACTTTTCAGGCTCTTCAAGATTTTGAACACCGTTTCATGCTACTCCTATTTTTGACATCTTTTGAAGCTCTTCATATTTTTCACATCTCTTCAGGCTCTTCATGTTTTTGATCACTGTTTCATACTCCTCCTTTTTTTCAGACCGTTTCATGCTCCTCATATTTTGACACCTTTTGAAGCTCTTCATATATTTCACACCTTTTCAGTCTATTCATGTTTTTGAACACCATTTCATGCTCCTCCTATTTTCAGACCGTTTCATGGTCCTCATAGGTTTCACACCTTTTGAAGCTCTTTATATTCTTCACAACTTTTCAGGCTCTTCATGTTTTTGAACACCGCTTCATGCTCCTCCTATTTTTCAGATCGTTTCATGCTCCTCATATTTTTGACACCTTTGAAGCTCTTCATATATTTCACCACTTTTCAGGCTCTTCATGATTCTCAACACCGCTTCATGCTCCTCCTGTTTTTCAGACCGTCTCATGCTCCTCATATTTTTGACACGTTTTGAAACTCTTCATATTTTTCACACCTTGTCAGGCTCTTCATGTTTTTGAATACCTTTTCATGCTCCTCATCTTTCTGAAACCTTTTGTAGCTCTTAATATTTTTCAAACATTTTCAGGCGCTTCATGTTTTTCAACAGCACTTCACGCTCCTCATTTTTTTTCAGACCGTTTCGTGCTCATCTCATTTTGGACAACTTTTGAAGCTCTTTATATTTTACACAACTTTTGAAGCTCTTCATATTTTTCACACCTTTTCAGGCTCTTCATGTTTTTCAACACCGTTTCATGCTCCTCCTATTTTTGACACCGTTTCATTCTCCTCATATTTTTGACACATTTCGAAGCTCTTCAATTTTTCACACGTTTTCAGGCTCTTCATGTTTTTCAACACCGCTTCATTCTCCTCCTATTTTTCAGACCGTTTCATGCTCCTCATATTTTTCACACCTTTTGAAGGTCTTAATATATTACACACGTTTTCAGGCTGTACATGTTTTCATCACCGCTTCATGCTCCTCCTATTTTTCAGACCGTTTCATGCTCCTCATATTTTTGAAATCTTTAGAAGCTCTTAATATTTTTCACACCTTTTCAGGCTCTGCATGTTCTTGAACACCGTTTGATGCTCCTCCTATTTTTCAGACCGTTTCATGCTCCTCATATTTTTGACACCTTTTGAAGCTCTTCATATTTTTCACACCTTTTCAGGCTCTTCATGTTTTTCAACACCGCTTCATGCTCCTTCTATTTTTCAGACCTTTTCATGCTCCTCATATTTTTGACACGTTTTGAAGAACTTCATATTTTTCACACCTTTTCAGGCTCTTCATTTTTTCAACACCGCTTCATGCTCCTCCTATTTTTTAGACCGTTTCATGCTACTCAGATTTTTCACACATTTTGAAGCTCTTCATAGTTTTCACACATTTTCAGGCTCCTCATGTTTTTCAACACCGCTTCATACTCCTCCCATTTTTCAGACCGTTTCATGCTCCTCATATATTTCACAGCTTTTGAAGCTCTTCATATTTTGCACACCTTTTCAGGCTCTTCATGTTTTTCAACACCGTTTCATGCTCCTCCTATTTTTGACACCGTTTCATTCTCCTCATATTTTTGACACATTTCAAAGCTCTTCAATTTTTCACACGTTTTCAGGCTCTTCATGTTTTTCAACACCGCTTCATTCTCCTCCTATTTTTCAGACCGTTTCATGCTCCTCATATTTTTCACACCTTTTGAAGGTCTTAATATATTACACACGTTTTCAGGCTGTACATGTTTTCATCACCGCTTCATGCTCCTCCTATTTTTCAGACCGTTTCATGCTCCTCATATTTTTGAAATCTTTAGAAGCTCTTAATATTTTTCACACCTTTTCAGGCTCTGCATGTTCTTGAACACCGTTTGATGCTCCTCCTATTTTTCAGACCGTTTCATGCTCCTCATATTTTTGACACCTTTTGAAGCTCTTCATATTTTTCACACCTTTTCAGGCTCTTCATGTTTTTCAACACCGCTTCATGCTCCTTCTATTTTTCAGACCTTTTCATGCTCCTCATATTTTTGACACGTTTTGAAGAACTTCATATTTTTACCACCTTTTCAGGCTCTTCATTTTTTCAACACCGCTTCATGCTCCTCCTATTTTTTAGACCGTTTCATGCTACTCAGATTTTTCACACATTTTGAAGCTCTTCATAGTTTTCACACATTTTCAGGCTCCTCATGTTTTTCAACACCGCTTCATACTCCTCCCACTTTTCAGACCGTTTCATGCTCCTCATATATTTCACAGCTTTTGAAGCTCTTCATATTTTGCACACCTTTTCAGGCTCTTCATGTTTTTCAACACCGCTTCATGCTCCTCCTATTTTTCAGACCGTTTCATGCACCTCATGTTTTTGACACCCTCTGAAGCTCTTCATAATTTCACACCTTTTCAGGCTCTTCATGTTTTTGACCACCGCTTCATGGTCCTTTTATTTTTCACATCGTTTCATGCTCCTCATGTTTTTGACACCTTTTGAAGTTCTTCATATTTTTCACACCATTTCAGGCTCTTCATATTTTGACCACCGCTTCATGCTCCTCCTATTTTTCATACCATTTCATGCTCCTCATATATTTTACACCTTTTGAATCTCTTCATATTTTTCACACCTTTTCAGGCTCTTAATGTTTTTAAACACCGCTCATGCCCCTCCTATTTTTCAGACCGTTTAATGCTTCTCATAATTTTGACAAATTTTGAACCTCTACATATATTTCACACCTTTCCTTGCTGTTCATCTTTTTAAAAACCGTTTCATGCTCATCCTATTTTTCAGACTGTTTCATGTTCCTCATATTTTTGACACCTTTTGAACCTCTTCATACTTTTCACACCTTTTCACGTTCTCCATGTTTTTGAACAATGCTACATGCTCCTCCTATTTTTCATACCATTTCATGCTCCTCATATTTTGAAACCTTTTGAAGCTCTTCATATTTTTCACACCTTTTCAGGCTCTTCAAGTTTTTCAACACCGCTTCATGCTCCTCCTATTTTTCTGACCGATCAAGCTCCTCCTATTTTTGAAACTGTTTCAGGCTCCTCATATATTTGACAGCTTTTGAAGCTCTTCAAAATTTTCACACCTTTTCAGGCTCTTCATGTTTTGAACACCGCTTCATTCTCCTCATATTTTTCAGACAGTTTCATGGTCCTCACATATTTAAAATCTTTTGAAGCTCTTCATATTTTTCACACCTTTTCAGGCTCTTCATCTTTTTCAACACCGCTTCATGCTCCTCCTATTTTTCAGACCGTTTCATGCTCATCTCATTTTTTACACCTTTTGAAGCTCTTCATATTTCTCACAGCTTTTGAAGCTCTTCATATTTTTCACACGTTTTCAGGCTCTTCATGTTTTTCAACACCGCTTCATGCTCCTCCTATTTTTCAGACCGTTTCAATGTCCTCATATTTTTGACACGTTTTGTGTCTCTTCATATTTTTCAAACCTTTCCAGGCTCTTCATGTTTTCGAACACCGTTTCATGCTCCTCCTATTTTTCACACAGTTTCCTGCGCCTCATATTTTTGAAACCTTTTGAAGCTCTTCATATTTTTCACACCTTTTAGGCTCTCCATGTTTTTGAACACCGCTTCATGCTCCTCCTATTTTTGAGACCGCTTCATGCTCCTCATATTTTTGATACCCTTTGAAGCTCTTCATATTTTTCACACATTTTCAGGCTCTTCATGTTTTTCAACATCGCTTCATGCTCCTCCTATTTTTCAGACCGTTTCTTGCTCCTCCTATTTTTGAGACTGTTTCAGGCTCCTCATATTTTTGACACGTTTTGAAGCTCTTCATATTTTTCACACCTTTTCAGGCTCTTCATGTTTTTCAACACCGTTTCATCCTCCTCCTAGTTTCAGAGTTTCGTGCTTCTCCTATTTTTCAGACCGTTTCATGCTCCTCATATTTTTGACACCTTTTGAAGCTCTTCATATTTTTCACACCTTTTCAGGCTCTTCATGTTCTTCAACAACGCTTCATGCTCCTCGTATTTTTCAGACCGATTCATGCTCCTCATATTTTTAACACCTTTTGAAGCTCTTCATATTTTTCACACCTTTTGAAGCTCATCATATTCTTCACACCTTTTCAGGCTCTTCATGTTTTTCGACACCACATCATGCTCCTCCTATTTTTCAGACCGTATCATGCTCCTCATATTTTTAACACCTTTTGAAGCTCTTCATATTTTTCACACCATTTCAGGCTCTTCAGGTTTTTCCACACCACTTCATGCTCCTCCTATTTTTCAGACCGTTTCATTCTCATGTCATTTTTGACACCTCTTGAAGCTCTTCATATTTTTCACACCTTTTGAAGCTCTTCATATTTTTCACACCTTTTCAGGCTTTTCATGTTATTCAACACCACTTCATGCTTCTAATATGTTTCAGACCTTGTCATGCTACTCTCATTTTTCACACCTTTTGAAGCTCTTCATATTTTTCACACGTTTTCACGCTCTTCATGTTATTCAACGAAGCTTCATGCTCCTTCAATTTTTCAGACCGTTTCATGCTCCTCATATTTTTCACACCTTTTAAAGCTCTTCATATTTTTCACACCTTTTCAGGCTCTTCATGTTATCAACAACACGTCATGCTCCTCGTATTTTTCAGACCATTTCATGCTCATCTCATTTTTTACAAATTTTGAAGCTCTTCATAATTTTCACATCTTTTGAAGCTCTTCAAATTTTTCACACCTTTTCAGGCTCTTCATGTTTTTGAACACCGCTTCATCCTCCTCCTAATTCAGACAGTTTCATGCTCCTCATATTTTTCACACCTTTTAAAGCTCTTCATATTTTTCAAACCTTTTCAGGCTCTTCTTGTTTTTCAACACCGCTTCATGCTCCTCTTATTTTTCAGACCGTTTCATGCTCCTCATATTTTTGACACCTTTTGAAGCTCTTCATATTTTTCACACGTTTTTTGGCTCTTCATGTTTTTGAACACCGCTTCATGCCCCTCATATTTTTCAGACCTTTTCAGGCTCCTCATATTTTTGACATCTTTTGAAGCTCTTCATATTTTTCACACCTTTTCAGGCTCTTCATGTTTTTCAACATCGCATCATGCTCCTCCTATTTTCAGATCGTTTCATGTTCCTCATATTTTTAACAGCTTTTGAAACTCTTCATATTTTTCACACCTTTTCAGGCTCTTCATGTTTTTGAACACCGCTTCATGCTCCTCCTATTATTCAGACCGTTTCATGCTCATCTCATTTTTGACAACTTTTGAAGCTCTTCATATTTTTCAAACCTTTTGAATCTCTTCATATTTTTCACACGTTTTCAGGCTTTTCATGTTTTTCAACACCACTTCATGATTCTAATATTTTTCGGACCTTGTCATGCTACTCTCATTTTTCACACCTTTTGAAGCTCTTCATATTTTTCACACTTTTTCAGGCTCTTCATGTTATTCAGCACCCCTTCATACTCTTCCAATTTTTCAGACCGTTTCATGCTCCTCATATTTTCACACCTTTTAAACCTCTTCATATATTTCACACTTTTTCAGGCTCTTAATGAGTTTCAACAACACTTCATGCTCCTCCTATTTTTCTGACCATTTCATGCTCATCTCATTTTTTACAACTTTTGAAGCTCTTCATAATTTTCAGACCTTTAGAAGCTCTTCATATTTTTCACACGTTTTCACGCTCTTCAAGTTTTTGAACACCGCTTCATGCCCCTCGTATTTTTCGGACCTTTTCATGCTCCTCATATTTTTGAAACCTTTTGAAGCTCTTCATATTTTTCACACCTTTTAAGGCTCTTCATATTTTTGAACACCGCTTCATGCTCCTCTTCTTTTTGACACCGTTTCATGCTCCTCATATTTTTCACACCTTTTGAAGCTCTTCATATTTTTCACACCCTTTCAGGCTCTTCATCTTTTTCAAAACCGTTTCATTCTCATCCTAATTTTCAGCCTGTTTCAAGCTCCTCATATATTTGACAACTTTTGAAGCTCTTCATATTTTTTACACATTTACAGGCTCTTCATGTTTTTCAACACCGCTTCATGCTCCTCCTATTTTTCAGTCGTTTCATGCTTCTCATATTTTTGAAACCTTTTTAATCTCTTCATATTTTTCACAGCTTTTCAGGCTCTTCATGTTTTTCATCACCACTTCATGCTCCTCCTATTTTTCAGAGCGTTTCATGCTCCTCATGTTTTTGACGCCTTTTGAAGCTCTTCATATTTTTCACACCTTTTCAGGCTCTTCATGTTTTGACCACCGCGTCATGCGCCTCCTATTTTTCAGACCGTTGCATGCTTCTCATATTTTTGAGACCTTTTGAAGCTCTTCATATTTTTCACACCTTTTCAGGCTCTTCATGTATTGACCACCGTGTCATGCGCCTCCTATTTTTCAGACCGTTTCATGCTCCTCATATTTTTGACACCGTTTGAAGCTCTTCATATTTTTCAAACCTTTTCAGGATCTTCATGTTTTTAAACACCGCTTCTTGCTCCTGCTATTTTTCAGACCGTTTCATGCTTCTCATATTTTTGACACCTTTTGAAGCTCTTCATATTTTTCACCCCTTTTCAGGCTCTTCATGTTTTTCAACTCTGCTTCATGCTCCTCCTATTTTTCAGACTGTTTCATGCTCCTCATATTTTTGACACCTTTTGAAGCTCTTCATATTTTTCACCCCTTTTCAGGCTCTTCATGTTTTTCAACACCGCTTCATGCTGCTCCTATTTTTCAGACCGTTTTATGCTCCTCATATTTTTGACACGTTTTGAAGCTCTTCATATTTTTTCACCTTTTCAGGCTCTCCATGTTTTTAAACACCGCTTCACTCTCCTCATATTTTTCAGACTGTTTCATGCTCCTCACATTTTTCACACCTTTTGAAGCTCTTCGTATTTTTAACACCTTTTCAGACTGTTAATATTTTTGAGCACTGCTTCATGCTGCTCCTATTTTTCAGACCGCTTCATGCTCCTCATATTTATGACACCTTTTGAAGCTCTTCATATTTTTCACACCTTTTCAGGCTCTTCATGTTTTTGACCACCGATTCATGCTCCTTTTATTTTTCAGACCGTTTCATGCTCCTCATCATTTTGAAACATTTTGAAGCTCTTCATATTTTTCACACCTTTTCAGGCTCTTCATGTTTTGACCACCGCTTCATGCTCCTCCTATTTTTCAGACCATTTCATGCTCCTCATATATTTTACACCTTTTGAAGCTCTTCATAATTTCACACCTTTTCAGGCTCTTCATGTTTTTGACCACCGCTTCATGGTCCTTTCATTTTTCACATCGTTTCATGCTCCTCATGTTTTTGACACCTTTTGAAGTTCTTCATATTTTTCACACCATTTCAGGCTCTTCATATTTTGACCACCGCTTCATGCTCCTCCTATTTTTCATACCATTTCATGCTCCTCATATATTTTACACCTTTTGAATCTCTTCATATTTTTCACACCTTTTCAGGCTCTTAATGTTTTTAAACACCGCTTCATGCCCCTCCTAATTTTCAGACCGTTTAATGCTTCTCATAATTTTGACAAATTTTGAACCTCTACATATATTTCACACCTTTCCTTGCTGTTCATCTTTTTAAAAACCGTTTCATGCTCATCCTATTTTTCAGACTGTTTCATGTTCCTCATATTTTTGACACCTTTTGAACCTCTTCATATTTTTCACACCTTTTCACGTTCTCCATGTTTTTGAACAATGCTACATGCTCCTCCTATTTTTCATACCGTTTCATGCTCCTCATATTTTTGAAACCTTTTGAAGCTCTTCATATTTTTCACACCTTTTCAGGCTCTTCAAGTTTTTCAACACCGCTTCATGCTCCTCCTATTTTTCTGACCGATCAAGCTCCTCCTATTTTTGAAACTGTTTCAGGCTCCTCATATATTTGACAGCTTTTGAAGCTCTTCAAAATTTTCACACCTTTTCAGGCTCTTCATGTTTTGAACACCGCTTCATTTTCCTCATATTTTTCAGACAGTTTCATGGTCCTCACATATTTAAAATCTTTTGAAGCTCTTCATATTTTTCACACCTTTTCAGGCTCTTCATCTTTTTCAACACCGCTTCATGCTCCTCCTATTTTTCAGACCGTTTCATGCTCATCTCATTTTTTACACCTTTTGAAGCTCTTCATATTTCTCACAGCTTTTGAAGCTCTTCATATTTTTCACACGTTTTCAGGCTCTTCATGTTTTTCAACACCGCTTCATGCTCCTCCTATTTTTCAGACCGTTTCAATGTCCTCATATTTTTGACACGTTTTGTGTCTCTTCATATTTTTCAAACCTTTCCAGGCTCTTCATGTTTTCGAACACCGTTTCATGCTCCTCCTATTTTTCACACAGTTTCCTGCGCCTCATATTTTTGAAACCTTTTGAAGCTCTTCATATTTTTCACACCTTTTAGGCTCTCCATGTTTTTGAACACCGCTTCATGCTCCTCCTATTTTTGAGACCGCTTCATGCTCCTCATATTTTTGATACCCTTTGAAGCTCTTCATATTTTTCACACATTTTCAGGCTCTTCATGTTTTTCAACATCGCTTCATGCTCCTCCTATTTTTCAGACCGTTTCTTGCTCCTCCTATTTTTGAGACTGTTTCAGGCTCCTCATATTTTTGACACGTTTTGAAGCTCTTCATATTTTTCACACCTTTTCAGGCTCTTCATGTTTTTCAACACCGTTTCATCCTCCTCCTAGTTTCAGAGTTTCGTGCTTCTCCTATTTTTCAGACCGTTTCATGCTCCTCATATTTTTGACACCTTTTGAAGCTCTTCATATTTTTCACACCTTTTCAGGCTCTTCATGTTCTTCAACAACGCTTCATGCTCCTCGTATTTTTCAGACCGATTCATGCTCCTCATATTTTTAACACCTTTTGAAGCTCTTCATATTTTTCACACCTTTTGAAGCTCATCATATTCTTCACACCTTTTCAGGCTCTTCATGTTTTTCGACACCACATCATGCTCCTCCTATTTTTCAGACCGTATCATGCTCCTCATATTTTTAACACCTTTTGAAGCTCTTCATATTTTTCACACCATTTCAGGCTCTTCAGGTTTTTCCACACCACTTCATGCTCCTCCTATTTTTCAGACCGTTTCATTCTCATGTCATTTTTGACACCTCTTGAAGCTCTTCATATTTTTCACACCTTTTGAAGCTCTTCATATTTTTCACACCTTTTCAGGCTTTTCATGTTATTCAACACCACTTCATGCTTCTAATATGTTTCAGACCTTGTCATGCTACTCTCATTTTTCACACCTTTTGAAGCTCTTCATATTTTTCACACGTTTTCACGCTCTTCATGTTATTCAACGAAGCTTCATGCTCCTTCAATTTTTCAGACCGTTTCATGCTCCTCATATTTTTCACACCTTTTAAAGCTCTTCATATTTTTCACACCTTTTCAGGCTCTTCATGTTATCAACAACACGTCATGCTCCTCGTATTTTTCAGACCATTTCATGCTCATCTCATTTTTTACAAATTTTGAAGCTCTTCATAATTTTCACATCTTTTGAAGCTCTTCAAATTTTTCACACCTTTTCAGGCTCTTCATGTTTTTGAACACCGCTTCATCCTCCTCCTAATTCAGACAGTTTCATGCTCCTCATATTTTTCACACCTTTTAAAGCTCTTCATATTTTTCAAACCTTTTCAGGCTCTTCTTGTTTTTCAACACCGCTTCATGCTCCTCTTATTTTTCAGACCGTTTCATGCTCCTCATATTTTTGACACCTTTTGAAGCTCTTCATATTTTTCACACGTTTTTTGGCTCTTCATGTTTTTGAACACCGCTTCATGCCCCTCATATTTTTCAGACCTTTTCAGGCTCCTCATATTTTTGACATCTTTTGAAGCTCTTCATATTTTTCACACCTTTTCAGGCTCTTCATGTTTTTCAACATCGCATCATGCTCCTCCTATTTTCAGATCGTTTCATGTTCCTCATATTTTTAACAGCTTTTGAAACTCTTCATATTTTTCACACCTTTTCAGGCTCTTCATGTTTTTGAACACCGCTTCATGCTCCTCCTATTATTCAGACCGTTTCATGCTCATCTCATTTTTGACAACTTTTGAAGCTCTTCATATTTTTCAAACCTTTTGAATCTCTTCATATTTTTCACACGTTTTCAGGCTTTTCATGTTTTTCAACACCACTTCATGATTCTAATATTTTTCGGACCTTGTCATGCTACTCTCATTTTTCACACCTTTTGAAGCTCTTCATATTTTTCACACTTTTTCAGGCTCTTCATGTTATTCAGCACCCCTTCATACTCTTCCAATTTTTCAGACCGTTTCATGCTCCTCATATTTTCACACCTTTTAAACCTCTTCATATATTTCACACTTTTTCAGGCTCTTAATGAGTTTCAACAACACTTCATGCTCCTCCTATTTTTCTGACCATTTCATGCTCATCTCATTTTTTACAACTTTTGAAGCTCTTCATAATTTTCAGACCTTTAGAAGCTCTTCATATTTTTCACACGTTTTCACGCTCTTCAAGTTTTTGAACACCGCTTCATGCCCCTCGTATTTTTCGGACCTTTTCATGCTCCTCATATTTTTGAAACCTTTTGAAGCTCTTCATATTTTTCACACCTTTTAAGGCTCTTCATATTTTTGAACACCGCTTCATGCTCCTCTTCTTTTTGACACCGTTTCATGCTCCTCATATTTTTCACACCTTTTGAAGCTCTTCATATTTTTCACACCCTTTCAGGCTCTTCATCTTTTTCAAAACCGTTTCATTCTCATCCTAATTTTCAGCCTGTTTCAAGCTCCTCATATATTTGACAACTTTTGAAGCTCTTCATATTTTTTACACATTTACAGGCTCTTCATGTTTTTCAACACCGCTTCATGCTCCTCCTATTTTTCAGTCGTTTCATGCTTCTCATATTTTTGAAACCTTTTTAATCTCTTCATATTTTTCACAGCTTTTCAGGCTCTTCATGTTTTTCATCACCACTTCATGCTCCTCCTATTTTTCAGAGCGTTTCATGCTCCTCATGTTTTTGACGCCTTTTGAAGCTCTTCATATTTTTCACACCTTTTCAGGCTCTTCATGTTTTGACCACCGCGTCATGCGCCTCCTATTTTTCAGACCGTTGCATGCTTCTCATATTTTTGAGACCTTTTGAAGCTCTTCATATTTTTCACACCTTTTCAGGCTCTTCATGTATTGACCACCGTGTCATGCGCCTCCTATTTTTCAGACCGTTTCATGCTCCTCATATTTTTGACACCGTTTGAAGCTCTTCATATTTTTCAAACCTTTTCAGGATCTTCATGTTTTTAAACACCGCTTCTTGCTCCTGCTATTTTTCAGACTGTTTCATGCTCCTCATATTTTTGACACCTTTTGAAGCTCTTCATATTTTTCACCCCTTTTCAGGCTCTTCATGTTTTTCAACACCGCTTCATGCTGCTCCTATTTTTCAGACCGTTTTATGCTCCTCATATTTTTGACACGTTTTGAAGCTCTTCATATTTTTTCACCTTTTCAGGCTCTCCATGTTTTTAAACACCGCTTCACTCTCCTCATATTTTTCAGACTGTTTCATACTCCTCACATTTTTCACACCTTTTGAAACTCTTCGTATTTTTAACACCTTTTCAGACTGTTAATATTTTTGAGCACTGCTTCATGCTGCTCCTATTTTTCAGACCGCTTCATGCTCCTCATATTTATGACACCTTTTGAAGCTCTTCATATTTTTCACACCTTTTCAGGCTCTTCATGTTTTGACCACCGCTTCATGCTCCTCCTATTTTTCAGACCATTTCATGCTCCTCATATATTTTACACCTTTTGAAGCTCTTCATAATTTCACACCTTTTCAGGCTCTTCATGTTTTTGACCACCGCTTCATGGTCCTTTTATTTTTCACATCGTTTCATGCTCCTCATGTTTTTGACACCTTTTGAAGTTCTTCATATTTTTCACACCATTTCAGGCTCTTCATATTTTGCCACCGCTTCATGCTCCTCCTATTTTTCATACCATTTCATGCTCCTCATATATTTTACACCTTTTGAATCTCTTCATATTTTTCACACCTTTTCAGGCTCTTAATGTTTTTAAACACCGCTTCATGCCCCTCCTATTTTTCAGACCGTTTAATGCTTCTCATAATTTTGACAAATTTTGAACCTCTACATATATTTCACACCTTTCCTTGATGTTCATCTTTTTAAAAACCGTTTCATGCTCATCCTATTTTTCAGACTGTTTCATGTTCCTCATATTTTTGACACCTTTTGAAGCTCTTCATATTTTTCACACCTTTTCACGTTCTCCATGTTTTTGAACAATGCTACATGCTCCTCCTATTTTTCATACCGTTTCATGCTCCTCATATTTTTGAAACCTTTTGAAGCTCTTCATATTTTTCACACCTTTTCAGGCTCTTCAAGTTTTTCAACACCGCTTCATGCTCCTCCTATTTTTCTGACCGATCAAGCTCCTCCTATTTTTGAAACTGTTTCAGGCTCCTCATATATTTGACAGCTTTTGAAGCTCTTCAAAATTTTCACACCTTTTCAGGCTCTTCATGTTTTTGAACACCGCTTCATTCTCCTCATATTTTTCAGACAGTTTCATGGTCCTCACATATTTAAAATCTTTTGAAGCTCTTCATATTTTTCACACCTTTTCAGGCTCTTCATCTTTTTCAACACCGCTTCATGCTCCTCCTATTTTTCAGACCGTTTCATGCTCATCTCATTTTTTACACCTTTTGAAGCTCTTCATATTTCTCACAGCTTTTGAAGCTCTTCATATTTTTCACACGTTTTCAGGCTCTTCATGTTTTTCAACACCGCTTCATGCTCCTCCTATTTTTGAGACCGCTTCATGCTCCTCATATTTTTGATACCCTTTGAAGCTCTTCATATTTTTCACACATTTTCAGGCTCTTCATGTTTTTCAACATCGCTTCATGCTCCTCCTATTTTTCAGACCGTTTCTTGCTCCTCCTATTTTTGAGACTGTTTCAGGCTCCTCATATTTTTGACACGTTTTGAAGCTCTTCATATTTTTCACACCTTTTCAGGCTCTTCATGTTTTTCAACACCGTTTCATCCTCCTCCTAGTTTCAGACAGTTTCGTGCTTCTCCTATTTTTCAGACCGTTTCATGCTCCTCATATTTTTGACACCTTTTGAAGCTCTTCATATTTTTCACACCTTTTCAGGCTCTTCATGTTCTTCAACAACGCTTCATGCTCCTCGTATTTTTCAGACCGATTCATGCTCCTCATATTTTTAACACCTTTTGAAGCTCTTCATATTTTTCACACCTTTTGAAGCTCATCATATTCTTCACACCTTTTCAGACTCTTCATGTTTTTCGACACCACATCATGCTCCTCCTATTTTTCAGACCGTATCATGCTCCTCATATTTTTAACACCTTTTGAAGCTCTTCATATTTTTCACACCATTTCAGGCTCTTCAGGTTTTTCCACACCACTTCATGCTCCTCCTATTTTTCAGACCGTTTCATTCTCATGTCATTTTTGACACCTCTTGAAGCTCTTCATATTTTTCACACCTTTTGAAGCTCTTCATATTTTTCACACCTTTTCAGGCTTTTCATGTTATTCAACACCACTTCATGCTTCTAATATGTTTCAGACCTTGTCATGCTACTCTCATTTTTCACACCTTTTGAAGCTCTTCATATTTTTCACACGTTTTCACGCTCTTCATGTTATTCAACGAAGCTTCATGCTCCTTCAATTTTTCAGACCGTTTCATGCTCCTCATATTTTTCACACCTTTTAAAGCTCTTCATATTTTTCACAGCTTTTCAGGCTCTTCATGTTATCAACAACACGTCATGCTCCTCGTATTTTTCAGACCATTTCATGCTCATCTCATTTTTTACAAATTTTGAAGCTCTTCATAATTTTCACATCTTTTGAAGCTCTTCAAATTTTTCACACCTTTTCAGGCTCTTCATGTTTTTGAACACCGCTTCATCCTCCTCCTAATTCAGACAGTTTCATGCTCCTCATATTTTTCACACCTTTTAAAGCTCTTCATATTTTTCAAACCTTTTCAAGCTCTTCTTGTTTTTCAACACCGCTTCATGCTCCTCTTATTTTTCAGACCGTTTCATGCTCCTCATATTTTTGACACCTTTTGAAGCTCTTCATATTTTTCACACGTTTTTTGGCTCTTCATGTTTTGCACACCGCTTCATGCCCCTCATATTTTTCAGACCTTTTCAGGCTCCTCATATTTTTGACATCTTTTGAAGCTCTTCATATTTTTCACACCTTTTCAGGCTCTTCATGTTTTTCAACATCGCATCATGCTCCTCCTATTTTCAGATCGTTTCATGTTCCTCATATTTTTAACAGCTTTTGAAACTCTTCATATTTTTCACACCTTTTCAGGCTCTTCATGTTTTTGAACACCGCTTCATGCTCCTCCTATTATTCAGACCGTTTCATGCTCATCTCATTTTTCACACCTTTTGAAGCACTTCATATTTTTCACACCTTTTCAGGCTCTTCATGTTTTTCAACACAACTTCATGCTCCTCTTATTTTTCAGACCGTTTCATGCTCATCTCATTTTTGACACCTTTTGAAGCTCTTCATATTTTTCACAACTTTTGAAGCTCTTTATTTTTTTCACACCTTTTCAATCTCTTCATGTTTTTCGACACAACATCATGCTCCTCCTATTTTTCAGACCGTATCATGCTCCTCATATTTTTAACACTTTTGAAGCTCTTCATATTTTTCACACCATTTCAGGCTCTTCAGGTTTTTCAACACCACTTCATGCTCCCCCTATTTTTCAGACCGTTTCATGCTCATCTCATTTTTGACAACTTTTGAAGCTCTTCATATTTTTCAAACCTTTTGAATCTCTTCATATTTTTCACACGTTTTCAGGCTTTTCATGTTTTTCAACACCACTTCATGATTCTAATATTTTTCAGACCTTGTCATGCTACTCTCATTTTTCACACCTTTTGAAGCTCTTCATATTTTTCACACTTTTTCAGGCTCTTCATGTTATTCAGCACCCCTTCATACTCTTCCAATTTTTCAGACCGTTTCATGCTCCTCATATTTTCACACCTTTTAAACCTCTTCATATATTTCACACTTTTTCAGGCTCTTAATGAGTTTCAACAACACTTCATGCTCCTCCTATTTTTCAGACCATTTCATGCTCATCTCATTTTTTACAACTTTTGAAGCTCTTCATAATTTTCAGACCTTTTGAAGCTCTTTATATATTTCAAACCTTTTCAGGCTCTTCTTGTTTTTCAAAAACGTTTCATGCTTCTCCTATTTTTCAGACCATTTCACGCTCCTCCTATTTTTCACACCTTTTGAAGCTCTTCATATTTCTCACAAATTTTCAGGCTCTTCGTGTTTTTCAACACCGTTTCATGTTCCACCTCTTTTTCAGACAGTTTCATGCTCCTCATATTTTTGACACCTTATGAAGCTCTTCATATTTTCCACACCTTTTCAGACTCTTCATGATTTTCAACACCGCTTCATGCTCCTCCTATTTTTCACACCTTTTGAAGCTCTTCATATTTCTCACAAATTTTCAGGCTCTTCGTGTTTTTCAACACCGTTTCATGTTCCACCTCTTTTTCTAACAGTTTCATGCTCCTCATATTTTAGACACCTTTTGAAGCTCTTCATATATTTCAACCTTTTCAGACTCTTCATGTTTTTCAACACCGTTTCATGCTCCTAGTATCTTTCACATTGTTTCATGCTCCTCATATTTTTGACACATTTTGAAGCTCTTCATATATTTCACACCTTTTCAGGCTCTTCATGTTTTTGAACACAGTTTGATGTTCCTCCTATTTTTCAGACCGTGTCATGCTCCTCATATTTTGACACCTTTTGAAGCTCTTCATATTTTTGACATCTTTTGAAGCTCTTCATATTTTGCACACCTTTTCAGGCTCCTCATATTTTTCACACCTTTTCAGGCTCTTCATGTTTTTGAACACCGTTTCATGCTCCTCCTGTTTTTCAGACCGTTTCATGCTCCTCATATTTTTGACACCTTTTGAAGCTCTTCATATTTTTCTCACCTTTTCAGGCTCTTCATGTATTTAACAACGTTTCATGCTCCTCTTATTTTTCTGACCGTTTCATGCTCCTCATATTTATGACACCTTTAGAAGCTCTTCATATTTTTGACACGTTTTGAAGCTCTTCATATTTTTTCACACCTTTTCAGACTCTTCATGTTTTTCAACACCTTTTCATGCTCCTCCTATTTTTCAGACCATTTCATGCTCGTCGTATTTTTGACACCTTTTGAAGCTCTTCATATTTTTGACACCTTTTGAAGCTCTTCATATTTTGCACACCTTTTCAGGCTCTTCATGTTTTTGAACACCGTTTCATGCTCCTTTTATATTTCAGACCGTATCATGCTCCTCATATTTTTCACAACTTTTGAAGCTCTTCATATTTTTCACACCTTTTCAGGCTCTTCATGTTTTTCAACACTGCATCATGCTCCTCCTATTTTTCAGACCGTTTCATGATCTTCATATTTTTCATACCTTTTGAAACTGTTCATATTTTTAACACCTTTTAAGTCTCTTCATGCTTTTCAACAACACTTCATGCTACTCCTAAATTTCAGACCGTTTCATGCTCTTCATATTTTTGAAAAATTTTGAAGTTCTTCATATTTTTCACACATTTTCAGGCTCTTCATGTTTTTCAACACCGTTTCATGCTCCTCCTATTTTTCAGACCGTTACCTCCTCCTCAAATATTTGACACCTTTTGAATCTCTTCATATTTTTCACACCTTTTCAGGCTCTTCATGTTTTTGAACACCACTTCATGCTCCTCCAATTTTTGAGACCGTTTCATGCTCCTCATATTTTGACACCTTTTAAACCTCTTCATATATTTCACACCTTTTCAGGCTCTTCATGTTTTTCAACACCGCTTCATAATCCTCCTATATTTCAGACCGTATCATGCTCCTCATTTTTTGACACCTTTTGAAGCTCTTCATATTTTTCACACATTTTGAAACTCTTCATATTTTTGACACCTTTTGAGGCTCTTCATGTTTTTCAACACCGCTTCATGCTCCTCCTATTTTTCAGAGCATATCATGCTCCTCATATTTATGACACCTTTTGAAGCTCTTCATATTTTTCAAACCTTTTCATGCTCTTAATGTTTTTCAACACCGTTTCATGATCCTCATACTTTTGACACGTTTTGAAGCTCTTCATATTTTTCACACCTTTTCAGGCTCTTCATGTTTTTCAACACCGTTTCTTGCTTCTCCTATTTTTCAGACCATTTCATGCTCCTCATATTTTTCACACCTTTTGAAGCTCTTCATATATTTCACACCATTTCAGGCTTCATGTTTTTGAACACCGCTTCATGCTCCTCCTATTTTTCAGACCGTTTCATGCTCCTCATATTTTTCACAGCTTTTGGAGCTCTTCATATATTTCACACCTTTTCAGGCTCTTCCTGTTTGTCAACAGCAAATTATCCTCCTCCTATTTTTCAGTCCGTTTCATGTTCCCCCTATTTTTCACACCTTTTGAAGCTCTTCATATTTTTCACACCATTTCAGGCTTCATGTTTTTGAACACCGCTTCATGCTCCTCCTATTTTTCAGACCGTTTCATGCTCCTCATATTTTTGACAGCTTTTGGAGCTCTTCATATATTTCACACCTGTTCGGGCTCTTCATGTTTGTCAACACCAAATCATCCTCCTCCTATTTTTCAGTCCTATTCATGTTCCCCCTATTTTTCACACCTTTTAAAGCTCTTCATATTTTTCACACCATTTCAGGCTTCATGTTTTTGTACACGTTTTCATTCTTCTCCTATTTTTCAGACCGTTTCATGCTCCTCATATTTTTGACACCTTTTGAAACTCGTCATATTTTTCACACCTTTCAGGCTCTTCTTGTTTTTCAACACCGTTTCATGCTACTCCTAATTTTGACACCTTTTGAAGCTCTTCATATTTTTCAACCTTTTCAGGCTCTCCATGTTTTTCAACACCGCTTCATGCTCCTCCTATTTTTCAGATTGTATCATGCTCCTCAATTTTTTGACACCTTTTGAATCTCTTCATATTTTTCACACCTTTTCAGGCTCTTCATGTTTTTGAACACCGTTTCATGCTCCTTTTATATTTCAGACCGTATCATGCTCCTCATATTTTTCACACCTTTTGAAGCTCTTCATATTTTTCACACCTTTTCAGGCTCTTCATGTTTTTCAACACTGCATCATGCTCCTCCTATTTTTCAGACCGTTTCATGATCATATTTTTCATACCTTTTGAAACTGTTCATATTTTTAACACCTTTTAAGTCTCTTCATGCTTTTCAACAACACTTCATGCTCCTCCTAAATTTCAGACCCATTCATGCTCTTCATATTTTTGAAAACTTTTGAAGCTCTTCATATTTTTCACACATTTAGGCTCTTCATGTTTTTGAACACCGTTTCATGCTCCTCCTATTTTTCAGACCGTTTCCTCCTCCTCAAATATTTGACACCTTTTGAATCTCTTCATATTTTTCACACCTTTTCAGGCTCTTCATGTTTTTGAACACCACTTCATGCTCCTCCTATTTTTGAGACCGTTTCATGCTCCTCATATTTTGACACCTTTTAAACCTCTTCATATATTTCACACCTTTTCAGGCTCTTCATGTTTTTCAACACCGCTTCATAATCCTCCTATATTTCAGACCGTATCATGCTCCTCATTTTTTGACACCTTTTGAAGCTCTTCATATTTTTCACACATTTTGAAACTCTTCATATTTTTGACACCTTTTCAGGCTCTTCATGTTTTTCAACACCGCTTCATGCTCCTCCTATTTTTCAGACCGTTTCATGCTCTTCATATTTTTGACACCATTTGAAGCTCTTCAAATATTTCACACCTTATCAGGCTTTTCATGTTTTTCAACACCGTTTCATGCTCCTCCTATTTTTCAGACCGTTTCATGCTCTTCAGATTTTTGACACCATTTGAAGCTCTTCATATTTTTCACACCTTTTCAGGCTCTTCATGTTTTTCAACACCACTTCATGTCTCCTCCTATTTTTCAGACCGTTTCATGCTCCTCATATTTTTGACACCTTTTGAAGCTCTTCATATTTTTCACACCTTTTAAGGCTCTTCATGTTTTCAACACCGTTTCATGCTCCTCCTATTTGTCAGACCATTTCTTGCTCCTTATGTTTTTGACCTCGTTTGAAGCTCTTCATATTTTTCACACCTTTTGAAGCTGTTCATATTTTTCCACATTTTCAGTCTCTTCATGTTTTTCAACACCGCTTCATGCTCCTCCTATTTTTCAGACCGTTTCATGCTCCTCTTATTTTTCAACACCGTTTCATGCTCCTTCTACTTTTCAGACAGTTTCATGCTCCACATATTTTTTAAACATTTTAAAGCTCTTCATATTTTTCACATCTTTTGAGGCTCTTCATGTTTTTCAACACCGCTTCATGCTCCTCCTATTTTCAGACCCTTTCATGCTCTTCATATTTTTCACACCTTATGAAGCTCTTCATATATTTGAAAGCTTATCAAGTTTTTCATGTTTTTCAACACCGTTTCATGCTCATCCTATTTTTCAGAACGTTTCACGCCTCTCATATTTTTGAAACATTTTGAAGCTCTTCATATTTCTCACACCTTTTCAGGCTCTTCATGTTTTACAACACCGCTTCATGCTCCTCCTATTTTTCAGACCATATCATGCTCCTCATATTTATGACACCTTTTGAAGCTCTTCATATTTTTCAAACCTTTTCATGCTGTTAAAGTTTTTCAACACCGTTTCATGCTCCTGCTATTTTTCAGACTGTTTCATGCTCCTCATATTTTTGACACCTTTTGAAGCTCTTCATATTTTTCACACCTTTTCATGCTTTTAATGTTTTTTAACACCGTTTCATGATCCTCATACTTTTGACACGTTTTGAAGCTCTTCATATTTTTCACACCTTTTCAGGCTCTTCATGTTTTTCAACACCGTTTCTTGCTTCTCCTATTTTTCAGACCATTTCATACTCCTCATATTTTTCACACCTTTTGAAGCTCTTCATATATTTCACACCATTTCAGGCTTCATGTTTTTGAACACCGCTTCATGCTCCTCCTAATTTTAGACCGTTTCATGCTCCTCATATTTTTGACAGCTTTTGGAGCTCTTCATATATTTCACACCTTTTCAGGCTCTTCCTGTTTGTCAACAGCAAATTATCCTCCTCCTATTTTTCAGTCCGTTTCGTGTTCCCCCTATTTTTCACACCTTTTGAAGCTCTTCATATTTTTCACACCATTTCAGGCTTCATGTTTTTGAACACCGCTTCATGCTCCTCCTATTTTTCAGACCGTTTCATGCTCCTCATATTTTTGACAGCTTTTGGAGCTCTTCATATATTTCACAGCTTTTCGGGCTCTTCATGTTTGTCAACACCAAATCATCCTCCTCCTATTTTTCAGTCCTTTTCATGTTCCCCCTATTTTTCACACCTTTTAAAGGTCTTCATATTTTTCACACCATTTCAGGCTTCATGTTTTTGAACACGTTTTCATTCTTCTCCTATTTTTCAGACCGTTTCATGCTCCTCATATTTTTGACACCTTTTGAAACTCGTCATATTTTTCACACCTTTCAGGCTCTTCTTGTTTTTCAACACCGTTTCATGCTACTCCTAATTTTGACACCTTTTGAAGCTCTTCATATTTTTCAACCTTTTCAGGCTCTCCATGTTTTTCAACACCGCTTCATGCTCCTCCTATTTTTCAGATTGTGTCATGCTCCTCAATTTTTTGACACCTTTTGAAGCTCTTCATATTTTTCACACATTTTCAGGCTCTTCATGTTTTTCAACATCACTTCATGTTCCTCCTGTTTTTCTGAACGTTTCATGCTCCTCATATTTTTGACACCTTTTGAAGGTCTTCATATTTTTCACAACTTTTCAGGCTCTTCATGTTTTTGAACACAGTTTCATGCTCCTCCTATATTTCAGACCATATCATGCTCCTCATATTTTTCACACCTTTTAAAGCTCTTCATATTTTTCACACATTTTCAGGCTCTTCATGTTTTTCAACACCGCTTCATGCTCCTCCTTTCTTTCAGACCGTTTCCTGCTCCTCATATATTTGACACATTTTGAAGCTCTTCATATTTTTCACACCTTTTTCAGGCTCTTCATGTTTCTCAACACCGCTTCATCCTCCTCTTATTTTTCAGACTGTATCATGCTCCTCATATTTTTGACACCCTTTGAAGCTCCTCATGTTTTTCACACCTTTTCATGATTTTCATGTTTTTCAACTACATTTCATTCTCCTTCTATTTTTCACACCGTTTCATGCTCCTCCTATTTTTGACACCTTTTGAAGCTCTTTATATTTTTCAGACCTTTGCAGGCACTTCCTGTTTTTCAACACCAGTTCATGCTCCTCCTATATTTCAGACCATACCAAGCTCCTCATATTTTCACACATTTTCAAGCTCTTAATATTTTTCACACCATTTCAGTCTCTTCATGTTTCTCAACACTGCTTAATGCTCCTCCTATTTTTCAGACCGTTTTATGCTACTCATAATTTTGACACATTTTTGAAGCTCTTCGTATTTTTCACACGTTTTCAGGCTCTTCATGTTTTAGAACACCGCTTCATCCTCCTCCTTTTATTCAGACCGTTTCATGCTCCTCATAGTTTTCACACCTTTTGAAGCTCTTCATATTTTTCACACCTGGTCAGCCTCTTCATATTTTTCAACACCGTTTCATGCTCCTCCTATTTTTCAGACCGATTCAAGCTCCTCATATTTTTGAAACCTTTTGTAGCTCTTCCTATTTTTCACACCTTTCAGGCTCTTAATATTTTTGAAACCGCTTCATCCTCCTCCTATTTTTCAGAGTGTTTCATGCTCCTCATATTTTTCACACCTTTTGAAGCTCTTCATATTTTTCACACCTTTTCAGACTCTTCATGTTTTTGAACACCGTTTCATGCTCCTCCTCTTTTTCAGACCTTTTCATGCTCCTCATATTTTTTACAACTTTTGCAGCTCTTCATATTTTTCACACCTTTTCAGGCTCTTCATGTTTTTCAAAACCGTTTCATGCTCCTCCTATTTTTCAGACCGTTTCATGCTGCTCATATTTTACAGGCTATTTCATGCCCATCATAATTATGAAACCTTTTAACCCCTTCATATTTTTCACACCTTTTCATGCTCTTCATGTTTTTCAACACCGTTTCATGCTCCTCCTATTCTTCAGACCGTTTCTTGCTCCTCATATTTTTGACACCTTTTGAAACTCTTCATATTTTTCACACCTTTTCATGCTCTTCACCTTATTGAACACCGTTTTATGCTCCTCCTGTTTTTCAGATCGTTTCATGCTCCTCATATTTTGACACCTTTTGCAGCTCTTCATATTTTTCACACCATTTCCGGCTCTTCAAGTTTTTCAACACCACTTCATGCTCCTCCTATTTTTCAGACAGTTTCATTCTCATGTCATTTTTGACACCTTTTGAAGCTCTTCATATTTTTCACACCATTTCAGGCTCTTCAGGTTTTTCAACACCACTTCATGCTCCTCCTATTTTTCAGACCGTTTCATTCTCATGTCATTTTTGACACCTTTTGAAGCTCTTCATATTTTTTACACCTTTTGAAACTCTTCATATTTTTCACACGTTTTCAGGCTTTTCATGATTTTCAACACCTCTTCATGCTTCTAATATATTTCAGACCTTGACATGCTTCTCTCATTTTTCACACCTTTTGAATCTCTTCATATTTTTCACACGTTTTCAGGCTCTTCATGTTTTTCAACACCGCTTCATGCTCCTTCTATT
This sequence comes from Dama dama, assembly GCF_033118175.1. NCBI lineage: Eukaryota > Metazoa > Chordata > Mammalia > Artiodactyla > Cervidae > Dama > Dama dama. The sequence goes on from NW_026870904.1 coordinate 221,947, forward strand.
TTTCAGACCGTTTCATGCTCCTCATATTTTTGAGAAATTTTTAAGCTCTTCATATTTTTCACATTTTTTCCGGCTCTTCATGTTTTTCAACTCCGCTTCATGCACCTCCTATTTATCAGACCGTTTCATGCTCCTCATATTTTTGAGAAATTGAAGCTCTTCATAATTTCCACACCTTTTCAGGCTCTTCATGTTTTTCAACACAACTTCATGCTCCTCCTATTTTTTAGAACGTTTCATATTCCTCATATTTTTGACCCCTTTTGAAGCTTTCATATTTTGCAATACTTTTCAGGCTCTTCATGTTTTTGAACACCATTTCATGCTCCTCCTATATTTCAGACCGTTTCATGCTCCTCATATTTTTGACACCTTTTGAAGCTCTGCCTATTTTTCACACCTTTTCAGGCTCTTCATGTTTTTCAACAACACTTCTTGCTACTTCTATTTTTCAGACCTTTTCATGCTCATCATATTTTTTAAACTTTTGAAGCTCTTCATATTTTTCACACCTTCTCAGGCTCTTCATGTTTTTCAACACCGCTTCATGCTCCTCCTCTTTTTCAGACCGTTTCATGCTCCTCATATTTTTGACACCGTTTGAAGCTCTTCATATTTTTCACACCTTTCCAGGCACTTCATGTTTTTCAACACCATTTCATGATCTTCCTATATTTCAGACTGTTTCATGCTCCTCATATTTTTGACAGCTTTTGAAGCTCTTAATATTTTTCCCACATATTCAGGCTCTTCATGTCTTTGAACACCGTTTCATGCTACTCCTATTTTTGACACCTTTTGAAGCTCTTCATATATTTCACACCTTTTCAGGCTCTTCATGTTTTTGAACACCATTTCATGCTACTCCTATTTTGACACCTTTTGAAACTCTTCATATATTTCACACCTTATCAGGCTCTTCATGTTTTTGAACACTGCTTCATGCTCCTCCTCTTTTTCAGACCGTTTCATTCTCCTGGTGTTTTTCACACCTTTTGAAACTCCTCATATTTTTCACGCCTTTTCAGGCTCTTCATGTTTTTCAACACCACTTCATTCTCCTCCTATTTTTCTCTCCGTTTCATGCTCCTCATATTTTTCACACCTTTTCAGGCTGTTCATGTTTTTGAACACTGCTTCATGCTCCTCCTCTTTTTCAGACCGTTTCATGCTCCTGGTGTTTTTCACAGCTTTTGAAGCTCTTCATATTTTTCACACCTTTTCATGCACTTCATGTTTTTCAACACCGTTTCATGCTCCTCCTATTTTTCAGACTGTTTCATGCTCCTCATATTTTTGACAGGTTTTGAAGCTCTTCATATATTTCACACCTTTTCAGGCTCTTCATGTTTTCAACACCGCTTCATGCTCCTCCTATTTTTCAGACCGTTTCATGCTCCTCATATTTTTCACAATTTTTGAAGCTCTTCATATTTTTCAAACCTTTTCATGCTCTTCTTGTTTTCAACACCACTTCATGCTCCTCCGATTCTTCAGACTTTTCAAGTTTCTCAAATTTTTGACACTTTTTGAAGCTCTTCATATTTTTCACACCTTTTCATGCACTTCATGTTTTTCAAGACCATTTCACGCTCCTCCAATTTTATAGACTGTTTCATCCACCTCATATTTTTGACAACTTTTGAAGCTCTTCAAATATTTCACACCTTTTCAGGCTCTTCATGTTTTTCATCACCACTTCATGTTCCTCCTATTTTTCAGACCGTTTCATGCTCCTCATATTTTTGACATCTTTTGAAGCTCTTCATGTTTTTCACACCTTTTCAGTCTCTTCATGTTTTTCACACCACTTCATGCTCCACCTTATTTTTCAGACAGTTTCTTGCCCCTCATATTTTTGACACCTTTTGAAGCTCCTCATATATTTCACACATTTTTCAGGCCTTCTTGTATTTCAACGTCGTTTCATGCTCCTGCTTTTTTTCAGACCGTTTCATTCTCCTCATGTTTTTGACACCTTTTAAAGCTCTTTATGTTGGTCACACCTTTTCAGGCTCTTCATGTTTTTCAATACCGCTTGATTCTCCTCCTATTTTTAGACCGTTTCATGTTCCTCATATTTTCACACCTTTTAAGGCTCTTCATGATTTTGAACACCACTTCCTGCTCCACCTATTTTTCAGACCGTTACTTGATCCTCATATTTTGAACAACTTTTGAAGCTCTTCATATTTTTACCACCTTTTGAAGCTCTTCATATTTTTCACACTTTTTCAGGCTCTTCATGTTTTTTAACACCGCTTCATGTTCCACCTATTTTTTCAGACCGTTTCATGCTCCTCATATTTTTCACACCTTTTGAAGCTCTTCATATTTTTCACACATATTCAGGCTCTTCATGTTTTTGAACACCGTTTCCTGCTACTTCTATTTTTGACACGTTTTGAATCTCTTCATATATCTCACACCTTTTCAGGCTCTTCATGTTTTTCAACACCACTTCATGTTCCACCTATTTTTCAGACCGTTTCATGCTCCTCATATTTTTGACACCTTTTGAAGCTCTTCATATTTTTCACACCTTTTAATTACTTCATGTTTTTCAACACCGTTTCATGCTCCTCCTATTTTTCAGACTGTTTCATGCTCCTCATATGGTTGACACCTTTTGAAGCTCTTCATATTTTTCACAACTTTTCAGGCTCTTCATGTTTTTCAACACCACTTTCTGCTCCACCTATTTTTCAGACCGTTACTTGATCCTCATATTTTTGACAACTTTTGAAGCTCTTCATATTTTTAACACCTTTTGAAGCTCTTCATATATTTCACACCTTTTCTGGCTCTTCATGTTTTCAACACTGCTTCCTGCTCCTCCATTTTCAGACCATTTAATGGCCCTCATATTTTTGACACCTTTTGAAGCTCTTCATAATTTTCACACATTTTCAGGCTCTTCATGTTTTTGAACACCGCTTCAGTCTCCTCCACTTTTTCAGACCGTTTCATGCTCCTCATATTTTTCACACCTTTTGAAGCTCTTCATATTTTTCACACCTTTTCAGGCTCTTCATTTTCTCAACACCGCTTCATACTCCTCCAATTTTTCAGACCGTTTCATGCTCCTCATATTTTTGACACCTTTTGAAGCTCTTCATATATTTCACACCTTTTCAGGCTCTTCATGTTTTTCAACTCCGCTTCATGCTCCTCCTATTTATCAGACTGTTTCATGCTCCTCATATTTTTTAGAAATTTTGAAGCTCTTCATAATTTTCACACCTTTTCATGCTCTTCATGTTTTTCATACAAGTTCATGCTCCTCCTATTTTTCAGAACGTTTCATGCTCCTCATATTTTTGACACCTTTTGAAGCTCTTCATATTTTTCACTACTTTTCAGGCTCTTCATGTTTTTTTTTTTTGTTTGTTTGTTTGTTATTTTTTTTAATTTTTATTATTATTATTTTTTTTCCAGTGGGTTTTGTCATACATTGATATGAATCAGCCATGTATTTACATGTATTCCCAGTCCCGATCCCCCCTCCCACCTCCCTCTCCACCCGATTCCTCTGGGTCTTCCCAGTGCACCAGGCCGGAGCACTTGTCTCGTGCATCCCACCTGGGCTGGTGATCTGTTTCACCATAGATAGTATACATGCTGTTATTTTGAAAAATCCCACCCTCACATTCTCCCACAAAGTTCAAAAGTCTGTTCTGTATTTCTGTGTCTCTTTTTCTGTTCTGCATATAGGGTTATCGTTATCACCTTTCTAAATTCCATATACATGTGTCAGTATGCTGTAATGTTCTTTATCTTTCTGGCTTACTTTACTCTGTATAATGGGCTCCAGCTTCATCCATCTCATTAGGACTGGTTCAAATGAATTCATTTTCATGGCTGAGTAATATTCCATGGTGTATATGTACCACAGCTTCCTTATCCATTCATCTGCTGATGGGCATCTAGGTTGCTTCCATGTCCTGGCTATTATAAACAGTGCTGCGATGAACATTGGGGTACATGTGTCTCTTTCAGATCTGGTTTCCTCAGTGTGTATGCCCAGAAGTGGGATTGCTGGGTCATATGGCAATTCTATTTCCAGTTTTTAAGAAATCTCCACACTGTTTTCCATAGCGGCTGGACTAGTTTGCATTCCCACCAACAGTGTAAGAGGGTTCCCTTTTCTCCACACCCTCTCCAGCATTTATTGCTTGTAGACTTTTGGATAGCAGCCATCCTGACTGGCGTATAATGGTACCTCATTGTGGTTTTGATTTGCATTTCTCTAATAATGAGTGATGTTGAGCATCTTTTCATGTGTTTGTTAGCCATCTGTATGTCTTCTTTGGAGAAATGTCTGTTTAGTTCTTTGGCCCATTTTTTGATTGGGTCATTTATTTTTCTGGAATTGAGCTGCAGGAGTTGCTTGTATATTTTTGAGATTAATCCTTTGTCTGTTTCTTCATTTGCTATTATTTTCTCCCAATCTGAGGGCTGTCTTTTCACCTTACTTATAGTTTCCTTTGTAGTGCAAAAGCTTTTAAGTTTCATTAGGTCCCATTTTTTAGTTTTGCTTTTATTTCCAATATTCTGGGAGGTGGGTCATAGAGGATCTTGCTGTGATTTATGTCGGAGAGTGTTTTGCCTATGTTCTCCTCTAGGAGTTTTATAGTTTCTGGTCTTACATTTAGATCTTTAAGCAGTGCTAAGGGGAAGGTTCATAGCATTACAGGCTTACATCAAGAAACAGGAAAAAAACAATTAAATAACCTAACTCTACACCTAAAGCAATTAGAGAAGGAAGAAATGAAGAACCCCAGAGTTAGCAGAAGGAAAGAAATCTTAAAAATCAGGGCAGAAATAAATGCAAAAGAAACTAAAGAGACCATAGCAAAAATCAACAAAGCTAAAAGCTGGTTTTTTGAAAAAATAAACAAAATTGACAAACCATTAGCAAGACTCATTAAGAAACAAAGAGAGAAAAACCAAATTAACAAAATTAGAAATGAAAATGGAGAGATCACAACAGACAACACTGAAATACAAAGGATCATAAGAGACTACTACCAGCAGCTCTATGCCAATAAAATGGACAACTTGGATGAAATGGACAAATTCTTAGAAAAGTATAACTTTCCAAAACTGAACCAGGAAGAAATAGAAGATCTTAACAGACCCATCACAAGCAAGGAAATCGAAACTGTCATCAAAAATCTTCCAGCAAACAAAAGCCCAGGACCAGATGGCTTCACAGCTGAATTCTACCAAAAATTTAGAGAAGAGCTAACACCTATCTTACTCAAACTCTTCCAGAAAATTGCAGAAGAAGGTAAGCTTCCAAACTCATTCTATGAGGCCACCATCACCCTAATTCCAAAATCAGACAAAGATGCCACAAAAAAAGAAAACTCCAGGCCAATATCACTGATGAACATAGATGCAAAAATCCTTAACAAAATTCTAGCAAACAGAATCCAACAACATATTAAAAAAATCATACACCATGACCAAGTGGGCTTTATCCCAGGAATGCAAGGATTCTTTAATATCCGCAAATCAATCAATGTAATACACCACATTAACAAATTGAAAGATAAAAACCATATGATTATCTCAATAGATGCAGAGAAAGCCTTTGACAAAATTCAACACTCATTTATGATTAAAACTCTCCAAAAAGCAGGAATAGAAGGAACATACCTCAAAATAATCAAAGCTATATATGACAAACCCACAGCAAGCATCACCCTAAATGGTGAAAAATTGAAGGCATTTCCCCTGAAATCAGGAACAAGACAAGGGTGCCCACTCTCACCACTACTATTCAACATAGTGTTGGAAGTTCTGGCCGCAGCAATCAGAGCAGAAAAAGAAGTAAATGGAATCCAGATAGGAAAAGAAGAAGTAAAACTCTCACTGGTTGCAGATGACATGATCCTCTACATAGAAAACCCTAAAGACTCTACCAGAAAATTACTAGAGCTAATCAATGAATATAGTAAAGTTGCAGGATATAAAATTAACACACAGAAATCCCTTGCATTCCTATATACTAACAATGAAAAAACAGACAGAGAAATTAAGGAAACAATATCATTCACCATTGCAACAAAAAGAATAAAATACTTAGGAGTATATCTACCTAAAGAAACAAAGGACCTATACATAGAAAACTATAAAACACTAATGAAAGAAATCAAAGAGGACACAAACAGATGGAGAAACATACCGTGTTCGTGGATTGGAAGAATTAATATTGTCAAAATGGCTATTCTACCCAAAGCAGTCTATAGATTCAATGCAATCCCTATCAAGCTACCAACGGTATTTTTCACAGAACTAGACCAAAGAATTTCACAATTTGTATGGAAATAAAAAAAACCTCGAATAGCCAAAGTAATCTTGAGAAAGAAGAATGGAACTGGAGGAATCAACCTGCCTGACTTCAGACTCTACTACAAAGCCACAGTCATCAAGACAGTATGGTACTGGCACAAAGACAGAAATATAGATCAATGGAACAGAATAGAAAGCCCAGAGATAAATCCACGAACCTATGGAAACCTTATCTTTGACAAAGGAGGCAAGGATATACAATGGAAAAAAGACAACCTCTTTAACAAGTGGTGCTGGGAAAACTGGTCAACCATTTGTAAAAGAATGAAACTAGAACACTTTCTAACACCATACACAAAAATAAACTCAAAATCGATTAAAGATCTAAATGTAACACTAAACTATAAAACTCCTAGAGGAGAACATAGGCAAAACACTCTTCATGTTTTTGAACACCGTTTCATGCTCCTCCTATTTTTCAGGCCGTTTCATGCTCTTCATATTTTTGACCCATTTTGAAGCTCTTCATATTTTTCACACCTTTTCAGGCTCTTCATGTTTTTCGACACCACTTTGCTCCTCCTATTTTTCAGACCGTTTCATGCTCCTCATATTTTTGACACTTTTGAAGATTTTCATATTTTTCTCACCTTTTCAGGCTCTTCATGTTTTGAACACCGCTTCATGCTCCTCCTCTTTTTCAGACCGTTTCATGCTCCTCATATTTTTCACACCTTTTCAAGCTCTTCATATTTTTCACACCTTTTCAGGCTCTTCATGTTTTTCAACACCACATCATGATCCTCCTATATTTCAGACCGTTTAATGCTCCTCATATTTTTGACACCTTTTGAAGCTCTTCATATTTTTCACACCTTCTCAGGCTCTTCATGTTTTTCAACTCCGCTTCATGCTTTTCCTATTTATCAGACTGTTTCATGCTCCTCATATTTTTGACACCTTTTGAAGCTCTTCATATTTTTCACACCTTCTCAGCTTCTTCATGTTTTTCAACTCCGCTTCATGCTCCTCCTATTTATCAGACTGTTTCATGCTCCTCATTTTTTTGAGAAATTTTGAAGCTCTTCATATTTTTCACATCTTTTCAGTATCTTCAAATTTTGAACACCGCTTCATGCTCCTCATATTTTTCACACGTTTTGAAACTCTTCATATTTTTCACACATTTTGAGGCTCTTCATATATTTCACACCTTTTCACGCTCTTCATGGGTTTCAACACCGTTTCATGCTCCTTTTATTTTTCAGACCGTTTCATGCTCCTCATGTTTTTGACACCTTTTGAAGCTCTTCATATTTTTCACACCTTTTCAGGCTCTTCATGTTTTGACCACCGCTTCATGCTCCTCCTATTTTTCATACCATTTCATGCTCCTCATATATTTTACACCTTTTGAAGCTCTTCATATTTTTCACACCTTTTCAGGCTCTTAATGTTTTTAAACACCGCTTCATGCCCCTCCTATTTTTCAGACCGTTTAATGCTTCTCATAATTTTGACAAATTTTGAACCTCTACATATATTTCACACCTTGCCTTGCTGTTCATCTTTTTAAAAACCGTTTAATGCTCATCCTATTTTTCAGACTGTTTCATGCTCCTCATATATTTGACAACTTTTGAAGCTCTTCATATTTTTCACACCTTTTCAGTCTCTTCATGTTTTTCAACATCGCTTCATGCTCCTCCTATTTTTCAGACCGTTTCATACTCCTCATAATTTTGAAACCTTTTCAAGCTCCTCCTATTTTTCACACGTTTTCAGGCTCTTCATGTTTTTCAACACCGTTTCATCCTCCTCCTATTTTCAGACAGTTTCGTGCTCCTCCTACTTTTCAGACTGTTTCATGCTCCTCATATTTTTGACACATTTTGAAGCTCTTCATATTTTCCACACCTTTTCAGGCTCTTCATGTTTTTCAACAATGCTTCATGCTCCTCCTATTTTTGAGACCGTTTCATGCTCCTCATACTTTTGAAACCTTTTGAAGCTCTTCATATTTTCACACCTTTTCAGTCTCTTCATGTTTTTCAACACCATTTCATGCTCCTCCTATTTTTCAGACCGTTTCATGCTCCTCCTATTTTTCAGACCGTTTCATGCTCCTCATATTTTTGACACCGTTTGAAAATCTTCATATTTTTCAAGCATTTTCAGGATCTTCATGTTTTTAAACACAGTTCCTTGCTCTGCTATTTTTCAGACCGTTGCATGCTCCTCATATTTTTGACACCTTTTGAAGCTCTTCATATATTTCACACCTTTTCAGGCTCTTCATGTTTTACAACACAGCTTCATGCTCCTCCCATTTTTCAGACCGTTTCATGCTTCTCATATTTTTGACAACTTTTGAATCTATTCATATTTTTCACACCTTTTCAGGCCCTTCTTGTTTTTGACCACCGCTTCATGCTCCTCCTATTCTTCAGACCGTTTCATGCTTCTCATATTTTTGACACCTTTTGAAGCTCTTCAAATTTTTCACACCCTTTCAGGCTCTTCATCTTTTTCAAAACCGTTTCATTCTCATCCTAATTTTCAGCCTGTTTCAAGCTCGTCATATATTTGACAACTTTTGAAGCTCTTCATATTTTTCACACATTTTCAGGCTCTTCATGTTTTTCAACACCGCTTCATGCTCCTCCTATTTTTCAGTCGTTTCATGCTTCTCATATTTTTGAAACCTTTTAAATCTCTTCATATTTTTCACAGCTTTTCAGGCTCTTCATGTTTTTCATCACCACTTCATGCTCCTCCTATTTTTCAGAGCGTTTCATGCTCCTTATGTTTTTGACGCCTGTTGAATCTCTTCATATTTTTCACACCTTTTCAGGCTCTCCATGTTTTTAAACACCGCTTCACTCTCCTCATATTTTTCAGACTGTTTCATGCTCCTCACATTTGTCACACCTTTTGAAGCTCTTCGTATTTTTAACACCTTTTCAGACTGTTAATATTTTTGAGCACTGCTTCATGCTGCTCCTATTTTTCAGACCGCTTCATGCTCCTCATATTTATGACACCTTTTGAAGCTCTTCATATTTTTCACACCTTTTCAGGCTCTTCATGTTTTTGACCACCGATTCATGCTCCTTTTATTTTTCAGACCGTTTCATGCTCCTCATCATTTTGAAACATTTTGAAGCTCTTCATATTTTTCACACCTTTTCAGGCTCTTCATGTTTTGACCACCGCTTCATACTCCTCCTATTTTTCAGACCATTTCATGCTCCTCATATATTTTACACCTTTTGAAGCTCTTCATAATTTCACACCTTTTCAGGCTCTCCATGTTTTTGAACACCGCTTCATGCTCCTCCTATTTTTCAGACCGCTTCATGCTCCTCATATTTTTGATACCCTTTGAAGCTCTTAATATTTTTCACACATTTTCAGGCTCTTCATGTTTTTCAACATCGCTTCATGCTCCTCCTATTTTTCAGACCGTTTCTTGCTCCTCCTATTTTTGAGACTGTTTCAGGCTCCTCATATTTTTGACACGTTTTGAAGCTCTTCATATTTTTCACACCTTTTCAGGCTCTTCATGTTTTTCAACACCGTTTCATCCTCCTCCTAGTTTCAGACAGTTTCGTGCTTCTCCTATTTTTCAGACCGTTTCATGCTCCTCATATTTTTGACACCTTTTGAAGCTCTTCATATTTTCACACCTTTTCAGGCTCTTCATGTTCTTCAACAACGCTTCATGCTCCTCGTATTTTTCAGACCGATTCATGCTCCTCATATTTTTAACACCTTTTGAAGCTCTTCATATTTTTCACACCTTTTGAAGCTCATCATATCTTTCACACCTTTTCAGGCTCTTCATGTTTTCAACACCACATCAAGCTCCTCCTATTTTTCAGACCGTATCATGCTCCTCATATTTTTAACACCTTTTGAAGCTCTTCATATTTTTCACACCATTTCAGGCTCTTCAGGTTTTTCCACACCACTTCATGCTCCTCCTATTTTTCAGACCGTTTCATTCTCATGTCATTTTTGACACCTCTTGAAGCTCTTCATATTTTTCACACCTTTTGAAGCTCTTCATATTTTTCACACCTTTTGAAGCTCTTCATATTTTTCACACGTTTTCAGTCTTTTCATGTTTTTCAACACCACTTCATGATTCTAATATTTTTCAGACCTTGTCATGCTACTCTCATTTTTCACACCTTTTGAAGCTCTTCATATTTTTCACACTTTTTCAGGCTCTTCATGTTATTCAGCACCCCTTCATACTCTTCCAATTTTTCAGACCGTTTCATGCTCCTCATATTTTCACACCTTTTAAACCTCTTCATATATTTCACACTTTTTCAGGCTCTTAATGAGTTTCAACAACACTTCATGCTCCTCCTATTTTTCAGACCATTTCATGCTCATCTCATTTTTTACAACTTTTGAAGCTCTTCATAATTTTCAGACCTTTTGAAGCTCTTCATATTTTTCACACGTTTTCACGCTCTTCAAGTTTTTGAACACCGCTTCATGCCCCTCGTATTTTTCGGACCTTTTCATGCTCCTCATATTTTTGAAACCTTTTGAAGCTCTTCATATTTTTCACACCTTTTAAGGCTCTTCATATTTTTGAACACCGCTTCATGCTCCTCTTCTTTTTGACACCGTTTCATGCTCCTCATATTTTTCACACCTTTTGAAGCTCTTCATATTTTTCACACGTTTTCAGGCTCTTCATGTCTTTCAACACCACTTCACGCTCCTCCTATTTTTGAGACCGTTTCTTGCTCCTCATATTTTGACACCTTTTGAAGCTCGTCATATATTTCACACCTTTTCAGGCTCTTCATGTTTTTGAACACCGCTTCATGTTCCTCCTATTTTTCAAACCGTTTCATGCTCCTCATATTTTTCACACCTTTTGAAGCTCTTCATATTTTTCACACCTTTTCAGGCTCTTCATGTTTTTGAACACAAGTTCATGCTCCTCCAATTTTTCAGTCCGTTTCATGCTCATCTCATTTTTGACACCTTTTGAACCTCTTCATATTTTTCACACCATTTGGAGCTCTTCATATTTTTCACACGTTTTCAGGCTCTTCATGTTTTTCAACACCACTTCATGCTCCTCCTATTTTTCAGACCGTTTTATAATCCCCATATTTTTTACACCGTTTGAAGCTCTTCATATATTTCACACCTTTTCAGGCTATTCATGTTTTTCAACACCACTTCATGCTCCTCCTATTTTTCAGACCTTTTCCTGCTCCTTTCATTTTTCACACGTTTTGAAGCTCTTCATATTTTTCACACCTTTTCAAGCTCTTCATGTTTTTCAATGCCGCTTCATGCTCCTTCTATTTTTCAGACCATTTCATGCTTCCCATTTTTTGACACCTTTTGAAGCTCTTCATATTTTTCTCACCTTTTGTTGCTGCCAGTTTTATTTAAGACTTTGCATATCTGAATAATCAGTTAAAAAGCATATGTTCATTTTTAGAGTTGCACAAAAGGAAAATAATAGGGAAAGTGATGGCTGGCTTATCATGTGGGGCCAATTTCCATAAGTTAAATAAAAAATCTAAGTTTTAGAACCTGGGGCTCTAAAAATAGCACTTGTAATTAATACTGTTCTTCAGATTCATAGTTTAAGGAAGTCACTACATTTTATTTCTTGATGTTATAGATTTAACAACATATTGGTAGCAACATGTAACTTCTCACATGGATTAGACATCAAGAGACCAGTTTATGTATATAAAATTAAACACTGAAAATGAATATATTCAGCTATTATGGAACTTATAGCAAATACAAACTTGTTAACAACTTTCCAAAAGGCACAAAAGACAGTGTTAATAAAGAGTGGTCTTTTGCATCATTTTCAAAAATTCTTCCTTGTTTATTTCTCCATCCCCATCATGATCAGGCTCATCAAGCATTTCCTGAAGTTCATCATCTGTTAAATTTTCCCCTAGCTCTTTAGCAACCCTCTTGATATTGTTCAGTGATATACTTCCTGTATCATCATCATCAAATAGTTTGAAAGCCTTCAATATTTCTTCTTTTTCATCCGTTCACTCATTTTTACACTCATTATGGCAAAAAATTCTTCAAAATTAATGGTGCCAATTCCTTCTTTGTCAGTTTCAGCAATCATCTTTTTAATTTCTTCTTTCTTTGGCTCAAATCCTAAGGCTCACATTGCAATCATGTCTCCAACCGGCGCCCCCGGCCGGGACATCCCAGCTTTACCTGCCAGCCTGAAGCTCTTCATATTTTTGACACGTTTTCAGGCTATTCATGTTTTCCAACACCGTTTCATGAGCCTCCTATTTTTCAGACCGTTTCATGCTCCTTATATTTTTGACACACTCTTTATATTTTTCATACCTTTTCAGGCTCTTCATATTTTTTAAAACTGCTTCATGCTCCTCCTATTTTTCAGAATGTTTCGTTCTCCTCAGATTTTTGAGACCTTTTGAAGCTCTTCATAAGTTTCACACCTTTTCAGGCTCTTCATGTTTTTAAACAGCGCTTCATGCTCCTCTTATTTTTCAGACCGTTTCATGCTCCTCATATATTTGACAACTTTTGAAGCTATTCATATATTTCACACCTTTTCAGATTCTTCATGTTTTTCAACAACTCTTCATGCTCCTCCTATTTTTCAGTCGTTTCATGCTTCTCATATTTCTGACACCTTTTGAGGCTCTTCATGCTTTTCACACCTTTTAAGGCTATTCATGTTTTGGAACACTGCTTCATGCTCCTGCTATTTTTCAGGCCGTTTCATGCTCCTCATATATTTGACACCTTTTGAAGCTCTTCATATTTTTCACACCTTTTCAGGCTCTTCATGTTTTTCAACACCGCTTCATGTTCCTCCTATTTTTCAGACCGTTTCAAGGTCATCTCATTTTTGACACCTTTTGAGGCTCTTCATATTTTTCACACCTATTCAGGCTCTTCCTTTTTTTCAACACCACTTCATGCTCCTCCTATTTTTCAGACCGTTTCATGCTCATCTCATTTTTGACACCTTTTGAAGTTCTTTATATTTTTCACACCTTTTGAAGCTCTTCCTATTTTTCACACCTTTTCAGGCTTTTCATGTTTTTCAACACTACATCCTGCTCCTCCTATATTTCAGACCGTTTCATGCTCCTCATAATTTTGACAGCTTTACAGGTTCTTCATGTTTTTCCACAGCGTTTCATGCTCCTCCTTTTTTTCAGACCGTTTCGTGCTCCTTCTATTTTTCAGACCGTTTCATGCTCCTGATATTTTTGACACCTTTTAAAGCTCTTCATATTTTTCAAACCTTTTCAGGCTTTTCATGTTTTTCACAACACTTAATATTCCTCCTAATTTTCAGACCGTTTCATGCTCCTCATATTTTTGACAACTTTTGAAGCTCTTCATATATTTCACACCTTTTCAGTCTTCATGTTTTTCAACTCCACTTCATGTTCCTCCTCTTTTTCAGACCGTTTCATGCTCATCTCATTTTTGACACCTTTTGAAGCTCTTCATATTTTTCACACCTTTTGAAGTTCTTCATATTTTTCACACGTTTTCAGTCTCTTCTTTTTTTTCAACACCGTTCATGCTCCTCCTATTTTTCAGACCGTTTCTTTCTCCTCATATTTTTGACACCTTTTGAGGCTCTTCATATTTTTCACACTTCTTCAGACTCTTCATGTTTTGGAACACTGTTTCATGCTCCTCCTATTTTTCAAACAATTTCATGCTCCTCATATTTTTGACACCTTTTGAGGCTCTTCATACTTTTCACACCTTTTCAGGCTCTCCATGTTTTTGAACACCGCTTCATGCTCCTCCTATTTTTGAGACCATTTCATGCTCCTCCTATTTTTCAGACCGTTTCATGCTCATCTCATTTTTTACACCTTTTAAAGCTCTTCATATTTTTCACACCTTTTGAAACTCTTCATAGTTTTCACACCTTTTAAGGCTCTTCATGATTTTCAACACCGCTTCATGCTCCTCCTATTTTTCAGACCGTTTCATGCTCCTCATATGTTTGACAGCTTTTGGCGCTCTTCATATTTTTCACACCTTTTTAGACTCTTCATGTTTTTGAACACCGCTTCATGCTCCTCCTATTTTTCAGACAGTTTCTTTCTCCTCATATTTTTGACACCTTTTGAAGCTCTTCATATTTTTCAAACCTTTTCAGGCTCTTTATGTTTTGAACTGCGCTTCATGCTCCTCCTATTTTTGAGACCGTTTCATGCTCCTAATATTTTTGACACCTTTTGAACCTCTTCATATATTTCACACCTTTTCAGGCTCTTCATGTTTTTCAACACCACTTCATGCTCGTCCTGTTTTTCAGATCGTTACATGCTCCTCTCATTTTCACACCTTTTGAAGCTCTTCATATTTTTCACACCTTTTCAGGCTCTTCATGTTTTTGAACACCGCTTCATGCTCCTCCTATTTTTCAGACCGTTTCCTGCTCCTCATATTTTTGACACCTTTTGAATCCCTTCATATTTTTCACAACTTTTCTGGCTCTCTTTGTTTTTCAAAACCGCTTCATGCTCCTCCTATTTTTCAAACCGTTTCATGATCCTCATATTTTTGACACGTTTTGAGGCTCTTCATATTTTTCACACCTTTCCAGGCTCTTTAGGTTTTTGAACACCGTTTCATGCTACTCATTTTCAGAAACTTTCATGCTCCTCATATATTTGACAGCTTTTGAAACTCTTCATATTTTTCACACCTTTTCAGGCTCTTCATGTTTTTGAACAACGCTTCATGCTCCTCATATTTTTCAGACCGTTTCTTTCTCCTCATATTTTTGACACCTTTTGAAGCTCTTCATATATTTCACAACTTTTCAGGCTCTTCATGTTTTTCAACACCGTTTCATGGTCCTCCCATATTAAAGACCGTTTAATGCTCCTCCTACTTGTGAGACCGTTTCATGCTCCTCCTATTTTTCAGACCGTTTCATGTTCATCTTAATTTTTACACCTTTTGAAGCTCTTCATATATTTCACACCTTTTCAGGCTCTTCATGTTTTTCAGCACCGTTTCATGGTCCTCCTATTTTAAAGACCGTTTAATGCTCCTCCTACTTTTGAGACTGTTTCATGCTCCTCCTATTTTTCAGACCGTTTCATGCTCATCTCATTTTTACACCTTTTGAAGCTCTTCATATTTTTCGCACCTTTTCAGGCTCTTCAGGTTTTTCAACACCGTTTCATGGTCCTCCTATTTTAAAGACCGTTTAATGCTCCTCCTACTTTTGAGACCGTTTCATGCTCCTCCTATTTTTCAGACCGTTTCATGCTCATCTCATTTTTACACCTTTTGAAGCTCTTCATATTTTTCACACCTTTCCAGGCTCTTTATGTTTTTGAACACCGTTTCATGCTACTCATTTTCAGAAACTTTCATGCTCAACATATTTTTGACACCTTTTGAAGCTCTTCATATTTTTCACACCTTTTCAGGCTCTTCATGTTTTTGACCACCGCTTCATGCTCCTCGTATTTTTGACACGTTTTGAAGCTCTTCATATTTTTCACACCTTTTCAGGCTCTCCATGTTTTTAAACACCGCTTCACTCTCCTCCTATTTTTCAGACTCTTTCATGCTCCTCATATTTTTCACACCTTTTGAAGCTCTTCATATTTTTCACACCTTTTCAGGCTCTTAATATTTTTGACCACCGCTTCATGCTGCTCCTATTTTTCAGACCGTTTCATGCTCCTAATAATTTTGACACGTTTTGAAGCTCTTCCTATTTTTCACACCTTTCCAGGCTCTTTATGTTTTTAAACACCGCTTCATTCTCCTCCTATTTTTCACACCGTTCCATGCTCCTCATATTTTTGACACCTTTTGAAGCTCTTCATAATTTTCACACCTTTTCAAGCTCTTCATATTTTTCAACACCGTTTCAGGCTCCTCCTATTTCTCAGACAAAATCAGGCTCCTCATATTTTTGACACCTTCTGAAGCTCTTCATATTTTTCACAGCTTTTCAGGCTCTTCATGTTTTTGAACACAGTTTCATGCTCCTCCTATTTTTCAGACTGTTTCATGCTCCTCATATTTTTGACACCATTTGAAGCTCTTCATATGTTTGACACCTTTTGAAGCTCTTCATATTTTTCACACGTTTTCAGGCTCTTCATGTTTTTGAACACAGTTTCATGCTCCTCCTATTTTTCAGACCGTTTCATGCTCCTCATATTTATGACACCTTTTGAAGCTCTTGATATATTTCACACCTTTTCAGGCTCTTCACGTTTTTGATCACCGTTTCATGCTCCTCCTATTTTTCAGACCGTTTCATGCTCCTCCTTTTTTTTGACACCTTTTGAACCTCTTCATATTTTTCACACCTTTTCAGGCTCTTCATGTTTTCAACAACACTTCATGCTCCTCCTATTTTTCAGACCGTTTCATTCTCCTCATACTTTTGACACCTTTTGAAGCTCTTCATATTTTCCACACCTTTTCATACTCTTAATGTTTTCAACACCGTTTCAAGCTCCTCCTATTTTTCAGACCGTTTCTTGCTCTTCATATTTTTGACACCTTTTGAAGCTCTTCATATTTTTGACAGTTTTTGAAGCTCTTCATATTTTTCACACCATTTCAGGCTCTTCATGTTTTCAACACCTCTTCATGCTCATCCTTTTTTTTCAGACCGTGTCATGCTCCTCATATTTTTGACACCTTTTGAAGCTCTTCATATTTTTCACACGTTTTCAGGCTCTTCATGTTTTTCAACACCGCTTCATGCTCCTCCTATTTTTCAGACCGTTTCATGCTCCTCATACTTCTGACACCTTAGAAAGCTCTTCATATTTTTCACACCTTTTCATGCTCTTCATGGTTTCAACACCGTTTCATGCTCCTCATATTTTTCAGACCGTTTCTAGCTACTCATATTTTGGACACCTTTTGAAGCTCTTCATATTTTTCACACCTTTTCAGGATTTTCATGTTTTTGAACACCGTTTCATCCTCCTCTTATTTTTCAGACCGTTTCATGCTCCTCATATTTTTAACACTTTTTGAAGCTCTTCATATTTTTCCCACCTTTTCAGGCTCTTCATGTTTTCAACACTGTTTCATGATCCTCCTTTTTTTCAGAACGTTTCATGCTCCTCATATTTTTGACACCTTTTGAAGCTCTTCATATTTTTCACACCTTTTCAAGCTGCTCATATTTTTCACAACTTTTAAGGCTCTTCATGTTTTTCAACAAAACTTCATTCTCCTTCTATTTTTCAGAGCGTTTCATGCTCCTCATATTTTTGACACCTGTTGAAGCTCTTCATATTTTTCACACATTTTCAGGCTCTTCATGTTTTTGTACACCGTTTCATGCTCCTCTTATTTTTCAGACCGTTTCATGCTCCTCATATTTTCACACCATTTGAAGCTCTTCATATTTTTCACACATTTTAAGGCTCTTCATGTTTTCAACACCACTTCATGCTCCTCCTATTTTTCAGACTGTTTTATGCTCTTCATATATTTGACACCTGTTGAAGCTCTTCGTATTTTTCACACCTTTTCAGGCTCTTCATGTTTTTCAACACCGCTTCATTCTCCTCCTATTTTTCAGAAGGTTTCATGCTCCGCATATTTTTGACACCTTTTGAAGCTCTTCATATTTTTCACACTTTTTCTGGCTCTTCATGAGTTTCAACACCAATTAATCCTCCTCCTCTCTTTCAGACCGTTCCATGCTCTTCATATTTTTGACACCTTTTGAAGCTCTTCATATATTTCAAACCTTTTCAGGCTCTTCATGTTTTTCAACAACGTTTCATGCTTCTCCTATTTTTCAGACCGTTTCACGCTCCTCATATTTTTCACACCTTTTGAAGCTCTTCATATTTCTCACAAATTCTCAGGCTCTCCGTGTTTTTCAACACCGTTTCATGTTCCACCTCTTTTTCAGACAGTTTCATGCTCCTCATATTTTTGACACCTTTTGAAGATCTTCATATTTTCCACACCTTTTCAGACTCTTCATGATTTTCAATACCGCTTCATGCTACTCTTATTTTTCATACCTTTTCATGCTCCTCATATTTTTGACACCTTTTGAAGCTCTTCATATTTTTCACACCTTTTCAGACTCTTCATGTTTTTCAACACCGTTTCATGCTCCTAGTATCTTTCACATTGTTTCATGCTCCTCATATTTTTGACACATTTTGAAGCTCTTCATATATTTCACACCTTTTCAGGCTCTTCATGTTTTTGAACACCGTTTGATGTTCCTCCTATTTTTCAGACCGTGTCATGCTCCTCATATTTTGACACCTTTTGAAGGTCTTCATATTTTTGACACCTTTTGAAGCTCTTCATATTTTGCACACCTTTTCAGGCTCCTCATATTTTTCACAACTTTTCAGGCTCTTCATGTTTTTGAACACCGTTTCATGCTCCTCCTGTTTTTCAGACCGTTTCATGCTCCTCATATTTTTGACACCTTTTGAAGCTCTTCATATTTTTCTCACCTTTTCAGGCTCTTCATGTATTTAACAACGTTTCATGCTTCTCTTATTTTTCTGACCGTTTCATGCTCCTCATATTTTTGACACCTTTAGAAGCTCTTCATATTTTTCACACGTTTTGAAGCTCCTCATATTTTTTCACACCTTTTCAGACTGTTCATGTTTTTCAACACCTTTTCATGCTCCTCCTATTTTTCAGACCATTTCATGCTCGTTGTATTTTTGACACCTTTTGAAGCTCTTCATATTTTTGACACCTTTTGAAGCTCTTCATATTTTTCACACCTTTTCAGGCTCTTGATGTTTTTGAACACCGTTTCATGCTCCTTTTATATTTCAGACCGTATCATGCTCCTCATATTTTTCACACCTTTTGAAGCTCTTCATATTTTTCACACCTTTTCAGGCTCTTCATGTTTTTCAACACTGCATCATGCTCCTCCTATTTTTCAGACCGTTTCATGATCTTAATATTTTTCATACCTTTTGAAACTGTTCATATTTTTAACACCTTTTAAGTCTCTTCATGTTTTTCAACAACACTTCATGCTCCTCCTAAATTTCAGACCGTTTCATGCTCTTCATATTTTTGAAAACTTTTGAAGCTCTTCATATTTTTCACACGTTTTCTGGCTCTTAAGGTTTTTCGACACCGCTTCATGCTGATTCTATATTTCAGACCGTTTCATGCTCCTCATATTTTTGACACGTTTTGAATCTCTTCATATTTTTCACCCTTTTTCAGGCTCTTCATGTTTTTGAACACCGTTTCATGCTCCTCCCATTTTTCAGACCGTTTCATGCTCCTCATATATTTGACACATTTTTAAGCTCTTCAGATTTTTCACACCTTTTCAGGCTCTTCATGTTTTTCAACACCACTTCATGGTCCTCCTCTTTTCAGACCGTTTAATCCTCCTCATGTATTTCACACGTTTTGAAACTATTCATATTTTTCACACGTTTTCAGGCTATTCATGATTTTGAACACCATTTCAAGCTCCGTCTATTTTGCAGTTCGTTTCATTCTCCTCATATTTTTGACACCTTTTGAAGCTCTTCATATGTTTCACACCTTTTCAGGCTCTTCATGTTTTTCAAAACCGTTTCATGCTCCTCCTATTTTTCAGACCGTTTCATACTCCTAATATTTTTGACACCTTTTGAAGCTCTTCATATTTTTCACACCTTTTCAGGCTCTTCATCTTTTTCAACACCACTTCATGCTCCTCCTATTTTTCAGAGCGTTTCATGCTCATCTCATTTTGACACCTTTTGAAGCTCTTCATGTTTTTCACACCTTTTCAGGCTCTTCATGATTTTCAACACCGCTTCATGCTTCTACTATTTTTCAGACAGTTTCATTCTCATCGCATTTTTGACACCTTTTGAAGCTCTTCATATTTTTCACTACATTTGAAGCTCTTCATATATTTCATATTTTTGAAGCTCTTCATATTTTCACACGTATTCAGACTCTTCATGTTTTTCAACACCGCTTCATGCTCCTGCAATTTTCCAGGCCGTTTCATGCTCCTCATATTTTGACACGTTTTGAAGCTTTTCCTATTTTTCACAGCTTTTCAGGCTCTTCATGATTTTGAACACCGTTTCATAATCCTCCTATTTTTCAGACCATTTCATGCTCCTCATGTATTTCACACCTTTTGAAGCTCTTCATATTTTTCACACCCTTTCAGGTTCTTCATGTTTTTGATCACCGTTTCATGCTCCTCGTATTTTTCAGACCGTTTCATGCTCCTCATATGTTTGATACCCTTTGAAGCTCTTCATATTTTTCACACCTTTTCAGGCTCTTCATGTTTTTCAACACCGCTTCATGCTCCTCCTAGTTTTCAGACTGTTTGATTCTCCTCATATTTTTCACACCTTTTGAAGCTCTTCATATATTTCACACCTTTTCAGGCTCTTCATCTTTTTCAACACCACTTCATGCTTCTCCTATTTTTCAGACCGTTTCAGGCTCCTCATATTTTTAACACGTTTGGAAGCTGTAAATATTTTTCACATCTTTTCAGGATCTTCAGGTTTTTGAACAGCGCTTCATGCTCCTCCTATTTTTCAGACCGTTTAATGCTCCTCCTGTATTTGACACCTTTTGATGCTCTTCATATTTTTCACACCTTTTCAGGCTCATCATGTTTTTGAATACCGTTTCATGCTCCTCCGATTTTTCAGACTGTTTCATACTCCTCATATTTTTGACACCTTTTGAAACTTTTCATATTTTTCACAACTTTTCAGGCTCTTCATGTTTTGAACACCTCTTCTTGCTCCTCCTATTTTTCAGAACGTTTCATGCTCCTCATATATTTGACACCTTTTGAAAGTCTTAATATTTTTCACACCTTTTCATGCTCTTCATCTTTTTCAAAACCGTTTCATGCTCATCCTGTTTTTCAGACTGTTTCATGCTCCTCTTATGTTTGACACCTTAAGAAGCTCTTCATATTTTTCACACCTTTTCAGGCGCTTCATGTGTGTCAGCACAGTTTCAAGCTCCTATTATTTTTCAGATCGTTTCATGCTCCTCATATTTTTGACACCTTTTGAAGCTCTTTGTATTTTTAACACCTTTTCAGGCTCTTCTTATTTTTCAACACCACTTCATGATCCTCCTATTTTTCAGACCGTTTCATGCTCCTCATATATTTGACACCTTTTGAAGCTCTTCATATTTTTCACACCTTTTGAATCTCTTCATGTTTTCAACAACACTTCATGCTCCTCCTATTTTTCAGACTGTTTCATGCTCCTCATATTTTTGACACCTTTTGAAGCTCTTCATATTTTTCACACCTTTTCAGGCTCTTCATGTTTTTCAACACCGCTTCATGCTCCTCCTATATTTCAGACCGTTTCATGCTTCTCATATTTTTGACACCTTTTGAAGCTCTTTGTATTTTTAACACCTTTTCAGGCTCTTCATGTTTTTCAACACTGCTTCTTGCTCCTCCTATTTTTAAGACTGTTTCATGCTCCTCATATTTTTCACACGTTTTGAAGATATTCACATTTTTCACACCTTTTCAGTCTCTTCATGTTTTTGAACACCGCTTCATGCTGCTCGTATTTTGCAGAGAGTTTCATGCTCCTCATGTATTTCACACCTTTTGAAGCTCTTCATATTTTTCACACCTTTTCAGGCTCTTCATCTTTTTCAGACCTCTTCATTCTCCTCCTATTTTTCAGACCGTTTCATGCTCCTCATATTTTTGACAGCTTTTGAAGCTCTTCATATTTCTCACACCTTTTCAGGCTCTTCATGTTTTTGAACACCGCTTCATGCTCCTCCTATTTTTCAGACCTTTTCACGCTCCTCCTATTTTTCAGACCGTTTCATGGTCCTCATATTTTTGACACATTTTGAAGCTGTTCATATTTTTCACACCTTTTCAGGCTCTTCATGTTTTTGAACACCGTTTCATGCTCCTCCTATTTTTCAGACCGTTTCATGCTCCTCCTATTTTTCAGACC
Source organism: Dama dama (assembly GCF_033118175.1). Classification (NCBI taxonomy): domain Eukaryota; kingdom Metazoa; phylum Chordata; class Mammalia; order Artiodactyla; family Cervidae; genus Dama; species Dama dama. The sequence continues at coordinate 244,251 of NW_026870904.1, forward strand.
GTTTCATGGTCCTCATATTTTTGACACCTTTTGAAGCTGTTCTTATTTTTCACACCTTTTCAGGCTCTTCATGTTTTTGAACACCGTTTCATGCTCCTCCTATTTTTCAGACCGTTTCATGCTCCTCCTATTTTTCAGACCTTTTCTTGCTCCTCATGTATTTCACACCTTTGGAAGCTCTTCATATTTTTCACACCTTTTCAGGCTCTCATGTTTTTGGACACAGCTTCATGATCCTCCTATTTTTCAGACCGTTTCATGCTCCTCATACTTTTGACACGTTTTGAGGCTCTTCATATTTTTCACACCTTTTCAGGCTCTTCATGTTTTTAAACACCGTTTCATGCTCCTCCTATTTTTCACACCGTTTCATACTCCTAATATTTTTGACATCTTTTGAAGCTCTTCATATTTTTCACACCTTTTCAGGCTCTTCATGTTTTTCAACACCGCTTCATGCTCCTCCTATTTTTCAGACCGTTTCATGCTCCTCATATTTTTCACACCTTTTGAAGCTCTTCATATTTTTCACACCTTTTCAGGCTCTTCATGTTTTTGAATACCGCTTCATGCTCCTCCTATTTTTCAGATCGTTTCATGCTCCTCATGTATTTCACATCTTTTGAAGCTCTTCATATTTTGCACACCTTTTCAGGCTCTTCATGTTTTGAACACCATTTCATGCTCCTCCTATTTTTCAGACCGTTTCATGCTCATCTCATTTTTGACAACTTTCGAAGCTCTTCATATTTTTCACACCTTTTGAAGCTTTTCATATTTTTCACACATTTCAGCCTCTTCATGTTTTTGAATGCCGCTTCATGCTCCTCCTGTTTTTCAGACCGTATCATGCTCCTCATATTTTTCACACCTTTTGAAGCTCTTCATATTTTTCACACCTTTTCAGGCTCTTCATATTTTTGAACACTGCTTCATGCTCCTTCTATTTTTCAGACCGTTTCATGCTCCTCATATTTTTCACACCTTTTGAAGCTCTTCATATTTTTCACACCTTTTCAGGCTGTTCATGTTTTTCAACACCAATTCATGCTCCTCCTATTTTTCAGACCGTTTCAAGCTCATCTAATTTTTGACACCTTTTGAAGCTCTTCATATTATTCACACCTTTTGAAGCTATTCATATTTTTCACACGTTTTCAGGCTCTTCATGTTTTTCAACACCGCTTCATGCTCCTCCTATTTTTCAGACCATTTCATGCTCCTCATGTATTTCACACCTTTTGAAGCGCTTCATATTTTTCAAACCTTTTCAGGCTCTTCATGTTTTTGAACACCATTTCATGCTCCTCATATTTTGCAGACCGTTTCATTCTCCTCATATTTTTGACAACTTTTGAAGCTCTTCATATATTTCACACCTTTTTAGGCTTTTCATTATTTTCAACACCACTTCATGCTCCTCCTATTTTTCAGATCGTTTCATGCTCATCTCATTTTGACACCTGTTGAAGCTCTTCATATTTTTCAAAGCTTTTGAAGCTCTTCATATTTTTCACACGTTTTCAGGCTCTTCATGTTTTTGAACACCGCTTCATGCTCCTCATATTTTGCAAACCGTTTCATGCTCCTCATTTTTGACACTTTTTGAAGCTCTTCATAATTTTCATACCTTCTCATGCTCTTCATGTTTTTGAACACCGCTTCATGCTCCTCCTATTTTTCAAACCGTTTAATGCTCCTCGTGTATTTCACACCTTTTGAAGCTCTTCATAGTTTTCACGCCTTTTCAGGCTCTTCAAGTTTTTGTATACCGTTTCATTCTCCTCGTTTTTTTCAGACCGTTTCATGCTCCTCATATTTTTGACACCTTTTGAAGCTCTTCATATTTTTCACACCTTTTCATGCTCTTCATGATTTTGAACAACGGTTCATGCTCATCCTATTTTTCAAACCGTTTCATGCTCCTCCTATTTTTTACACCTTTTGAAGCTCTTCATATTTTTCAAACCTTTTCAGGCTGTTCATGTTTTTCAACACCAATTCATGCTCCTCCTATTTTTCAGACCGTTTCAAGCTCATCTAATTTTTGACACCTTTTTAAGCTCTTCATATTATTCACACCTTTTGAAGCTATTCATATTTTCACACCGTTTCAGGCTCTTCATGTTTTTCAACACCGCTTCATGCTCCTCCTATTTTTCAAACCCTTTCATGCAAATCTAAATTTTGACACCTTTTGAAGCTCTTCATATGTTTCACACCTTTTGAAGCTCTTCATATTTTTCACACCTTTTAAGGCTCTTCATGTTTCTCAACACAACTTCATGCTCCTCCTATTTTTCAGACCCTTTCATGCTAATCTAAATTTTGACACCTTTTGAAGCTCTTCATATGTTTCACACCTTTTGAAGCTCTTCATATTTTTCACACCTTTTGAGGCTCTTCATGATTTTCAACACCGTTTCATGATCCTTCTATTTATCAGACCATTTAATGCTCCTCATATTTTTGACACCTTTTGAAGCTCTTCATATTTTTCACAGCTTTTCATGCTCTTCATGTTTTTGTACACCGTTTCATGCTCCTTCTATTTTTCAGACCATTTCATGCGGCTCATATTTTTGAAATCTTTTGAAGCTCTTCATATTTTTCACAGCTTTTCAGGCTCTTCATGTTATTGAACTCCGCTTCATGCTCCTCCTTTTTTTCAGACCGTTTCATAATCCTCATATTTTTGATACCTTTAGAAGCTCTTTGTATTTTTCACACCTTTTCAGGCTCTTCATGGTTTTGAACATCGCTTCAGGGTCCTCCTATTTTTCAGACCGTTTCATGCTCATTTCATTTTTGACACCTTTTGAAGCTCTTCATATTTTTCACACCTTTTGAAGTTCTTCATATTTTTCACATTTTTGAAGCTCTTCATATTTTTCACACGTTTTCAGGCTCTTCATGTTTTTCAACACCGCTTTATGCTCCTCCTACTTTTCAGACCGTTTCATGCTCCTCATGTATTTCACACATTTTGAAGCTCTTCATATTTTTCACAACTTTTCAGGCTCTTCATGTTTTTGAACACAGCTTCATGCTCCTCCTATTTTTCAAACCATTTAATGCTCCTCATGTATTTCAAACCTTTTGAAGGTTCTCATATTTTTCACAACTTTTCAGGCTGTTCATGTTTTTGAACACCGCTTCATGCTCCTCCTATTTTTCACACCGTTTAATGCTCCTCATGAATTTCAAACTTTTTGAAGGTCTTCATAATTTTCACACCCTTTCAGGCTCTTCATGTTTTTGAACACCGCTTCATGCTCATCCTATTTTTCAGACTGTTTCATGGTCCTCATATTTTTGACACCTATTGAAGCTCTTCATATTTTTCACAACTTTTCAGGCTCTTTTTTTTTTCAACACCGCTTCATGGTCTTCCTATTTTTCAGACCGTTTCATGCTCATTTCATTTTTGACACCTTTTGAAGCTTTTCATATTTTTCACAGCTTTTCAGGCTCTTCATGTTTTTAAACACTGCTTCATGCTCCTCCTATTTTTCAGAGAGTTTCATGCTCCTCATGTATTTCACACCTTTTGAAGCTCTTCATATTTTTCACACCTTTTCAGGCTCTTCATGTTTTTGAACACCGTTTCATGCTCCTCCGATTTTTCAGACCGTTTCATGCTCCTAATAATTTTGACACCTTTAGAAGCTGTTCAATTTTTTCACACCTTTTGAAGCTCTTCATATATTTCCCACCTTTTCAGACTCTTCAGGTTTTTCAACACCACTTCATCCTCCTCCTATTTTTCAGAACGTTTCATGCTCATCTAATTTTTGACACCTTTTCAAGCTCTTTATATTTTTCACACCCTTTCAGGCTCTTCGTGATTTCCAACCCGGCCTCATGCTCCTCCTATTTTCACACCGTTTCATGCTCATCTCATTTTTGACATTTTTTGAAACTCCTCATATTTTTTACACCTTTAGAAACCCTTCATAATTTTCACAAATTTTCAGGCTCTTCATGTTTTTCAACACCGCTTCATGCTCCTCCTATGTTTCAGACCGTTTCATCCTCCTCATATTTTTGACACCTTTTGAAGCTCTTCATATTTTTCACACCTTTTCAGGCTCTTCATGGTTTTCAACACTGCTTCATGCTCCTCATATTTTTCAGACCGTCTCATGTTCCTCATTTTTTGACACCTTTTGAAGCTCTTCATATTTTTCACACCTTTTCAGGCTCTTCATGGTTTTCAACACTGCTTCATGCTCCTCATATTTTTCAGACCGTCTCATGTTCCTCATTTTTTGACACCTTTTGAAGCTCTTCATATTTTTCACACCTTTTCAGGCTCTTCATGGTTTTCAACACTGCTTTATGCTCCTCATATTTTTCAGACCGTCTCATGTTCCTCATTTTTTGACACCTTTTGAAGCTCTTCATATATTTCACAGCTTTTCAGGCTCTTTTTTTTTTTCAACACCACCTCATGCTCCTCCTATTTTTCAGACCGTTTCATGCTCATCTCATGTTTGACACCTTTTGAAGCTCTTCATATTTTTCACACCTTTTGAAGTTCTTCATATTTTTCACACCTTTTCAGGCTCTTCATGTTTTTGAACACCACTTCATGCTCCTCCTATTTTTCAGACCTTTTCATGCTCCTCATATTCTTGACACCATTTGAAGCTCTTCATATTTTTCACACCTTTTCAGGCTCTTCATGTTTTTGAACACCGCTTCATGCTCCTCCTATTTTTCAGACCGTTTCATGCTCCTCATAGTTTTCACACCTTTTGAAGCTCTTCATATTTTTCACCTTTTAAGGCTCTTCATGTTCATCAACACCACTTCATGCTCCTCCTATTTGTCAGACCCTTTCATGCAAATCTAAATTTTGACATCTTTTGAAGCTCTTCATATGATTCACACCTTTTGAAGCTCTTCATATATTTCACACCTTTTCAGGCTCTTCATGTTTTTCAACACCGCTTCATGATCCTCCTATTTTTCGGACCTTTTCATGCTCCTCATATTTTTGACACCTTTTGAAGCTCTTCATATTTATCACACCATTTCAGACTCTTCATGTTTTTGAACACCGCTTCATGCTCCTCCTATTTTTCAGACCATTTCTTGCACATCTGATTTATGACACCTTTTGAAGCTCTTCATATTTTTCACACCTTTTCAGGCTCTTCATGTTTTTCAAAACCGCTTAATGATCCTCCTATTTTTCATACCGTTTCTTACTCCTCATATTTTTGACATTTTTTGAGGCTGTTCATATTTTTCGCAACTTTTCAGGCTCTTCATGTTTTTGAACACGGTTTCATGCTCCTCATATTTTTGACACCTTTTGAAGCTCTTCATATTTATCACACCTTTTCAGGCTCTTCATGTTTTTTAACACTGCTTCATGCTCCTGCTATTTTTCAGACCGTTTCATGCTCCTCATATTTTGACACATTTAGAAGCTCTTCATATTTTTCTCACCTCTTCAGGCTCTTCATGTTTTTGAACACCGCTTCATGGTCCTCCTATATTTCAGACCGTTTCATTCTCCTCATGTATTTCACATGTTTTGAAGCTCTTCATATTTTTCACACCTTTTCAGGCTCTTCATGTTTTTGAACAACGTTTCATGCTCCTCCGATTTTTCAGACCGTTTCATGCTCCTAATAATTTTGACACCTTTAGAAGCTGTTCAATATTTTCACACCTTTTGAAGCTCTTCATTTTTCTCACACCTTTTCAGGCTCTTCATGTTTTTCAACACCGGTTCATGCTCCTCTTATTTTTCAGAACGTTTCATGCTCCTAATATTTTTTACACCTTTTAAAATAGACTTTCAAATAAAGGAAGTGAAAAGAGACAAAGAAGGACACTACATAATGATCAAAGGATCAATCAAAAAAGAAGATATAACAATTATAAATATATATGCACCCAACATAGGAGCACCGCAATATGTACGACAAACGCTAACAAGTATGAAAGAGGAAATTAATAGTAACACAATAATAGTGGGAGACTTTAATACCCCACTCACAACTATGGATAGATCAACTAAACAGAAAATTAACAAGGAAACACAAACCTTAAATGACACAATGGACCAGCTAGTCCTAATTGATATCTATAGGACATTTCACCCCAAAACAATCAACTTCAACTTTTTCTCAAGTGCACACGGAACATTCTCCAGAATAGATCACATCCTGGGCCATAAATCTGGTCTTGGAAAATTCAAAAAAATTGAAATCATTCCAGTCATCTTTTCTGACCACAGTGCAGTAAGATTAGATCTCAATTGAAGCTCTTCATATTTTTCACATCTTTGCAGTCTCTGCATTTTTTTGAACACTGCTTCATGCTCCTCCTATTTTTCAGACCGTTTCATGCTCATCTCATTTTTGACAACTTTTGAAGCTCTTCATATTTTTCACACCTTTTGAAGCTCTTCATATTTTTCACACCTTTTTAGGCTCTTCATGTTTTTGAACACCGCTTCATCCTCCTTCTGTTTTTAAGAGGGTTTCATGCTCGTCATATTTTTGACACATTTTGAAGCTCTTCATATTTTTCACACCTTTTCAGGCTCTTCATGTTTTTGAATACCGTTTCATGCTCCTCCTATTTTTCAGACCGTTGCATGCTCCTCATATTTTGACACCTTTAGAAGCTCTTCATACTTTTCACAACTTTTCAGGCTCATCGTGTTTTTCTACACCACTTCATGCTCCTCCTATTTTTCAGACCGTATCATGCTCCTCATATTTTTAACACCTTTAGAAGCTATTCATATTTTCCACACCTTTTCAGGCTCTTCATTTTTTTCAATACCACTTCATGCTCCTTTTATTTTTCAGACCGTTTCATGCTCATCTCATTTTTGACACCTTTAGAAGCTCTTCATATTTTTCACACCTTTTGAAGCTCTTCATATTATTTACAAGTTTTCAGTCTCTGCATGTTTTTGAACACCGCATTATGCTCCTCCTATTTTTCAGAATGTTTCATGCTCCTCGTGTATTTCACACCTTTTGAAGCTATTCATATTTTTCACACTTTTTCAGGCTCTTCATGTTTTTGAACACCGCATCATACTCCTCCTAATTTTCAGAATGTTTCATGCTCCTGATGTATTTCACACCTTATGAAGCTCTTAATATTTTTCACACCTTTTCAGGCTCTTCATGTTTTAGAACACCGTTTCATGCTCCTCCTATTTTTGAGACCGTTTCATGCTCCTCATGTATTTCGCACCTTTTGAAGCTCTTTATATTTTTCACACCTTTTGAAGCTCTTCACATTTTTCACACCTTTTCAGGCTCTTCATGTTTTTGAACACCGTTTCATGCTCCTCCTATTTTTCAGACCGTTTCATGCTCCCCATATTTTTGACACCTTTTGAAGCTCTTCATATTTTTCACAATTTTGAATCTCTTCATATATTTCACACCTTTTCAGGCTCTTCATGTTTTTCAACACCACTTCATGCTCCTATTTTTCAGACCTTTTCATGCTCATCTAATTTTTGACACCTTTTGAAGCTCTTCATATTTTTCACACCTTTTGAAGCTCTTCATATTTTCACATTTTTGAAGCTCTTCATATTTTTCACACCTTTTCAAGCTCTTCATGATTTTAAACACAGCTTCATGCTCCTGCTATTTTTCAGACCGTTACATACTCCTCATATTTTTGACACGTTTTGAGGCTCTTCATATTTTTCACACCTTTTCAGGCTCTACACGAATTTGAACACCGTTTCATGATCCTCCTATTTTTCAGAACGTTCATGCTCCTCATATTTTTGACACCTTTAAAGCTATTCATATTTTTCACACCTTTTCAGGCTCTTCATGTTTTTGAACACCGCTTCATGCTCCTCGTATTTTTCAGACCGTTTCATGCTCCTCATATTTTTGACACCTTTTGATGCTCTTCATATTTTTCACACCTTTTGAAGCTCTTCATATATTTCACACCTTTTCAGACTATTCATGTTTTCAACACCGCTTCATGCTCCTCCTATTTTTCAGATCGTTTCATGCTCATCTCATTTTTGACACCTTTTGAAGCTCTTCATATTTTTCACATCTTTTGAAACTCTTCATATTTTTCACATGTTTTCAGGCTCTTCATCTTTTTCAACAACGTTTTATGCTCCTCCTATTTTTCAGACCGTTTCATGCTCCTCATGTATTTCACACCTTTTGAAGCTCTTCATAATTTCCCCTCTTTTCAGGCTCTTCATGTTTTTGAACACCGCTTCATGCTCCTCCTATTTTTCAGACCGTTTGATGCTCCTCATATTTTTGACACCTTTTGAAGCTCTTCATTTTTCTCACACCTTTTCAGGCTCTTCATGTTTTTCAACACCGGTTCATGCTCCTCTTATTTTTCAGAACGTTTCATGCTCCTAATATTTTTTACACCTTTTAAAATAGACTTTCAAATAAAGGAAGTGAAAAGAGACAAAGAAGGACACTACATAATGATCAAAGGATCAATCAAAAAAGAAGATATAACAATTATAAATATATATGCACCCAACATAGGAGCACCGCAATATGTACGACAAACGCTAACAAGTATGAAAGAGGAAATTAATAGTAACACAATAATAGTGGGAGACTTTAATACCCCACTCACAACTATGGATAGATCAACTAAACAGAAAATTAACAAGGAAACACAAACCTTAAATGACACAATGGACCAGCTAGTCCTAATTGATATCTATAGGACATTTCACCCCAAAACAATCAACTTCAACTTTTTCTCAAGTGCACACGGAACATTCTCCAGAATAGATCACATCCTGGGCCATAAATCTGGTCTTGGAAAATTCAAAAAAATTGAAATCATTCCAGTCATCTTTTCTGACCACAGTGCAGTAAGATTAGATCTCAATTGAAGCTCTTCATATTTTTCACATCTTTGCAGTCTCTGCATTTTTTTGAAAACTGCTTCATGCTCCTCCTATTTTTTCAGACCGTTTCATGCTCATCTCATTTTTGACAACTTTTGAAGCTCTTCATATTTTTCACACCTTTTGAAGCTCTTCATATTTTTCACACCTTTTTAGGCTCTTCATGTTTTTGAACACCGCTTCATCCTCCTTCTGTTTTTAAGAGGGTTTCATGCTCGTCATATTTTTGACACATTTTGAAGCTCTTCATATTTTTCACACCTTTTCAGGCTCTTCATGTTTTTGAATACCGTTTCATGCTCCTCCTATTTTTCAGACCGTTGCATGCTCCTCATATTTTGACACCTTTAGAAGCTCTTCATACTTTTCACAACTTTTCAGGCTCATCGTGTTTTTCTACACCACTTCATGCTCCTCCTATTTTTCAGACCGTATCATGCTCCTCATATTTTTAACACCTTTAGAAGCTATTCATATTTTCCACACCTTTTCAGGCTCTTCATTTTTTTCAATACCACTTCATGCTCCTTTTATTTTTCAGACCGTTTCATGCTCATCTCATTTTTGACACCTTTAGAAGCTCTTCATATTTTTCACACCTTTTGAAGCTCTTCATATTTTTCACACCTTTTCAGGCTCTTCATGTTTTTGAACACAGCTTCATGCTCCTCCTAATTTTCAGACCGTTTCATGCTCCTCATATTTTGACACCTTTTGAAGCTCTTCATATTTTTCACACCTTTTAAGGCTCTTCATGTTTTTCAACAAAACTTCATGATCCTCCTATTTTTCAGACCGTTTCATGCTCCTCATATATTCGACACCTTTTGAAGCTCTTCATATAGTTCACACCTTTTCAGGCTCTTCTTGTTTTTCAACACCACTTCATTCTCCTCTTAATTTTTAGACCGTTTCATGCTCCTCATATTTTTGACACCTTTAGAACCTCGTCATATTTTACACACCTTTTCAGGCTCTTCATGTTTTTCAACACCGCTTCATGCTCCTCCTATTTTTCAGACCGTTTCATGCTCCTCATATTTTTGACACGTTTTGAAGATGTTCATATTTTTCACACATTTTCACGCTCTTCATGTTTTTCAACACCGCTTCATGCTCCTATTTTTCAGACCGTTTCATGCTCCTCATATTTTTCACACCTTTTGAAGGACTTCATATTTTTCACACCTTTTCAGGCTCTTCATGTTTTTAAACACTGCTTCATGCTCCTCCTATTTTTCAGACCATTTAAACCTCCTCATTTATTTCACACCTTTTGAAGCTCTTCATATTTCTCACACCTTTTCAGGCTCTTCATGTTTTTGAACACCATTTCATGCTCCTCCTATTTTGCAGACCGTTTCATTCTCCTCATATTTTTGACAACTTTTCATGCTCTTCATATATTTCACACCTTTTCAGGCTTTTCATTTTTTTCAACACCACTTCATGCTCCTCCTAATTTTCAGACCGTTTCTTATTCTTTATATTTTTGACACATTTTGAGGATCTTCATGTTTTTCACAGCTTTTCAGGCTCTTCATGTTTTTGAACACCGCTTCATGCTCCTGCTATTTTTCAGACTGTTACATACTCCTCATATTTTTGACACGTTTTGAGGCTCTTCATGTTTTTCACACCTTTACAGGTTCTTCACGAATTTGAACACCGTTTCATGATCCTCCTATTTTTCAGAAGGTTTCATGCTCCTCATATTTTGACAGCTTTTAAAGCTATTCATATTTTTCACACCTTTTCAGGCTCTTCATGTTTTCAACACCACTTCATGCTCCTCCTATTTTTCAGGCCCTTTCATGCTAAACTAATTTTGACACCTTATGAACCTCTTCATATTTTTCACACCTTTTCATGTGCTTCATGTTTTTGAACACCGGTTCATGCTCCTCTTATTTTTCAGAACGTTTCATGCTCCTAATATTTTTTACACCGTTTGAAGCTCTTCATATTTTTCACTCCTTTGCAGTCTCTGCATTTTTTTGAACACTGCTTCATGCTCCTCCTATTTTTCAGACCGTTTCACGCTCATCTCATTTTGGACACGTTTTGAAGCTCTTCTTATTTTTCACAACTTTTGAAGCTCTTCATATTTTTCACACTTTTTCAGGCTCTTCATGTTTTTGAACACCGCTTCATCCTCCTTCTATTTTTAAGAGGGTTTCATGCTCGTCATATTTTTGACACATTTTGAAGCTCTTCATATTTTTCACACCTTTTCCGGCTCTTCATATTTTTGAACACCGCTTCATGCTCATCCTATTTTTCAGACCGTTTCATGCTCCTCATATATTCGACACCTTTTGAAGCTCTTCATATAGTTCACACCTTTTCAGGCTCTTCTTGTTTTTCAACACCATTTCATTCTCCTCGTAATTTTTAGACCGTTTCATGCTCCTCATATTTTTGACACATTTAGAACCTCTTCATATTTTACACACCTTTTCAGGCTCTTCATATTTTTGAACACCGCTTCATGCTCATCCTATTTTTCAGACCGTTTCATGCTCCTCATATTTTTGACACGTTTTGAAGCTGTTCATATTTTTCACACATTTTCACGCTCTTCATGTTTTTCAACACCGCTTCATGCTCCTATTTTTCAGACCGTTTCATGCTCCTCATATTTTTGACACCTTTTGAAGCTCTTCATATTTTTCACACCTTTTCAGGCTCTTCATGTTTTTGAAGACCGCTTCATGCTCCTCCTATTTTTCAGATCATTTAATCCTCCTCATTTATTTCACACCTTTTGAAGCTCTTCATATTTTTCACACCTTTGCAGTCTCTGCATTTTTTTTTAACACTGCTTCATGCTCCTCCTATTTTTCAGACCGTTTCATGCTCATCTCATTTTTGACACATTTTGAAGCTCTTCATATTTTTCACACCTTTTCAGGCTCTTCATGATTTTCAACATTGCTTCATGCTCCTCCTATTTTTCAGACCGTTTCATGCTCATCTCATTTTTGACACCTTTTGAAGCTCTTCATATTATTAACACCTTTTCAGGCTCTTCATATTTTTCCACACCACTTCATGCTTCTCTTATTTTTCAGCCCGTTTCATGCTCCTCATGTATTTCACACCTTTGAAACTCTTCATAATATTCACACGTTTTCAGGCTCTCCATGTTTTTGATCACCGTTTCATGCTCCTCCTATTTTTCAAACCGTTTCATGCTGCTCATATATTTGACACCATTTGAAGCTCTTCATATATTTCACACCTTTTTAGGCTCCTCATTTTTTTGAACACCACTTCATGTTCCTCCTATTTGTCAGTCCATTTAATGCTCATCTCATTTTTGACAGCTTTTGAAGCTCTTTATATTTTTCACACCTTTTGAAGCTCTTCATATATTTCACACCTTTTCAGGCTCTTCATGTTTTGAACACAGCTTCATGCTCCTCCTATTTTTCAGACCGTTTCATGCTCCTCATATTTTTGACACCTTTTGAAGCTATTCATATTTTTAACACCTTTTGAGCTCTTCATATTTTATATATTATTGAAGCTCTTCATATTTTCACACGTTTTCAGACTCTTCTTGTTTTTCAACACCGCTTTATGCTCCTCCTATTTTTCACACCGTTTCATGCTCCTCATATTTTTGACACGATTTGAGGCTTTTCATATTCTTCACACCTTTTCAGGCTCTTCATGTTTTTGAACACCGTTTCATAATCCTCCAATTATTCAGACCGTTTCATGCTCCTCATATTTTTGACACCTTTTGAAGCACTTCATGTTTTTCACACCTTTTCAGACTCTTCATGTTTTTGAACACTGCTTCATGTTCCTTCTATTTTTCAGACCGTTTCATGCTCCTCATATTTTTGACACCTTTTGAAGCTCTTCATATTTTTCACACCTTTTCAGGCTCTTCATGTTTTTGAACACCGCTTCATGCTCCTCCTATTTTTCAGACCGTTTCATGCTCCTCATATTTTTGACACCTTTTGAAGCTCTTCATTTTTCTCAAACCTTTTCAGGCTATTCATGTTTTTCAACAGCGCCTCATGCTCCCTCTATTTTTCAGAGAGTTTCATGCACCTCATGTATTTCACACCTTTTGAAGCTCTTCATATTTTTCACACCTTTTCAGGCTCTTCATGTTTTTCCACACCACTCCATGCTTCTCCTATTTTTCAGCCCGTTTCATGCTCCTCATGTATTTCACATCGTTTGAATCTCTCCATATTTTTCACACCTTTTCAGGCTCTTCATGGTTTTCATCACAGTTTCATGCTCCTCCTATTTTTCAGACCTTTTCATGCTCCTCATATATTTGAAAGCTTTTGAAGCTCTTCATATTTTTCACACCTTTTCAGGCTCTTCATGTTTTTGAACAGCGCTTCATGCTCCTCCTATTTTACAGACCGTTTCATTCTCCTCATATTTTTGACACCTTTTGAAGCTCTTCATATATTTCACACCTTTTCAGGCTTTTCATTTTTTTCAACACCACTTCATGCTCCTCCTATTTTTCAGACCGTTTAATGCTCATCATAATTTTGACACCTTTTGAAGCTCTTCATATTTTTCACACTTTTTCAGGCTCTTCATATTTTTCAACACCACATCATGCTCCTCCTATTTTTCAGACCGTTTCATGCTCCTGATATATTTGACACCTTTTGAAGCTCTTCATATTTTTCACACCTTTTCAGGCTCTTCATGTTTTTCAACAACGCTTCATGCTCCTGCTATTTTTCAGACCGTTTCATGCTCATCTCATTTTTGACACCTTTTGAAGCTTTTCATATTTTTCACAACTTTTCAGGCTCTTCAGGTTTTTCAACACCGCTTCATGCTCCTCTTATTTTCAGACCGTATCATGCTCTTCATATTTTTCACACCGTTTGAAGCTCTTCATATTTTTCACACCTTTTCAGGCTCTTCATGTTTTTGAACACTACTTCATGCTCCTACTATTTTTCAGACTGTTTCAAGTTCATCTAATATTTGACACCTTTTGAAGCTCTTCATATTTTTCACACCTTTTGAAGCTCTTCATATTTTTCATATTTTTGAAGCTCTTCATATTTTTCACACGTTTTCAGGCTCTTCATCTTTTTCAACACCACTTCATGCTCCTCCTATTTTTCAGACCCTTTCATGCTAATCTAATTTTTGACACTTTTTGAAGCTCTTCATATTTTTCACACCTTTTCAGTCTCTGCATGTTTTTGAACACCACGTCATGCTCCTCCTATTTCTCAGACCGTTTCATGCTCCTCATGTATTTCACACCTTTTGAAGCTCTTCATATATTGCACACGTTTTCAGGCTCTTCATGTTTTTCAAAACCACTTCACGCTCCTCCTGTTTTTCAGACCGTATCATGCTCCTCATATTTTTCACACCTTTTGAAGCTCTTCAAATATTTCACACCTTTTCAGGCTCTTCATTTTTTTCAACACCACTTTATGCTCCTCCTATTTTTCAGACCGTTTCATGCTCATCTCATTTTTGACACCTTTTGAAGCTCTTCATATTTTCACACCTTTTGAAGCTCTTCATATTATTTACAAGTTTTCAGTCTCTGCATGTTTTTGAACACCGCATTATGCTCCTCCTATTTTTCAGAATGTTTCATGCTCCTCGTGTATTTCACACCTTTTGAAGCTATTCATATTTTTCACACTTTTTCAGGCTCTTCATGTTTTTGAACACCGCATCATACTCCTCCTAATTTTCAGAATGTTTCATGCTCCTGATGTATTTCACACCTTATGAAGCTCTTAATATTTTTCACACCTTTTCAGGCTCTTCATGTTTTAGAACACCGTTTCATGCTCCTCCTATTTTTGAGACCGTTTCATGCTCCTCATGTATTTCGCACCTTTTGAAGCTCTTTATATTTTTCACACCTTTTGAAGCTCTTCACATTTTTCACACCTTTTCAGGCTCTTCATGTTTTTGAACACCGTTTCATGCTCGTCCTATTTTTGAGACCGTTTCATGCTCCTCATGTATTTCGCACCTTTTGAAGCTCTTTATATTTTTCACAATTTTGAATCCCTTCATATATTTCACACCTTTTCAGGCTCTTCATGTTTTTCAACACCACTTCATGCTCCTATTTTTCAGACCTTTTCATGCTCATCTAATTTTTGACACCTTTTGAAGCTCTTCATATTTTTCACACCTTTTGAAGCTCTTCATATTTTCACATTTTTGAAGCTCTTCATATTTTTCACACCTTTTCAAGCTCTTCATGATTTTAAACACAGCTTCATGCTCCTGCTATTTTTCAGACCGTTACATACTCCTCATATTTTTGACACGTTTTGAGGCTCTTCATATTTTTCACACCTTTTCAGGCTCTACACGAATTTGAACACCGTTTCATGATCCTCCTATTTTTCAGAACGTTCATGCTCCTCATATTTTTGACACCTTTAAAGCTATTCATATTTTTCACACCTTTTCAGGCTCTTCATGTTTTTGAACACCGCTTCATGCTCCTCGTATTTTTCAGACCGTTTCATGCTCCTCATATTTTTGACACCTTTTGATGCTCTTCATATTTTTCACACCTTTTGAAGCTCTTCATATATTTCACACCTTTTCAGGCTATTCATGTTTTCAACACCGCTTCATGCTCCTCCTATTTTTCAGATCGTTTCATGCTCATCTCATTTTTGACACCTTTTGAAGCTCTTCATATTTTTCACATCTTTTGAAACTCTTCATATTTTTCACATGTTTTCAGGCTCTTCATCTTTTTCAACAACGTTTTATGCTCCTCCTATTTTTCAGACCGTTTCATGCTCCTCATGTATTTCACACCTTTTGAAGCTCTTCATAATTTCCCCTCTTTTCAGGCTCTTCATGTTTTTGAACACCGCTTCATGCTCCTCCTATTTTTCAGACCGTTTGATGCTCCTCATATTTTTGACACCTTTTGAAGCTCTTCATTTTTCTCACACCTTTTCAGGCTCTTCATGTTTTTCAACACCGGTTCATGCTCCTCTTATTTTTCAGAACGTTTCATGCTCCTAATATTTTTTACACCTTTTAAAATAGACTTTCAAATAAAGGAAGTGAAAAGAGACAAAGAAGGACACTACATAATGATCAAAGGATCAATCAAAAAAGAAGATATAACAATTATAAATATATATGCACCCAACATAGGAGCACCGCAATATGTACGACAAACGCTAACAAGTATGAAAGAGGAAATTAATAGTAACACAATAATAGTGGGAGACTTTAATACCCCACTCACAACTATGGATAGATCAACTAAACAGAAAATTAACAAGGAAACACAAACCTTAAATGACACAATGGACCAGCTAGTCCTAATTGATATCTATAGGACATTTCACCCCAAAACAATCAACTTCAACTTTTTCTCAAGTGCACACGGAACATTCTCCAGAATAGATCACATCCTGGGCCATAAATCTGGTCTTGGAAAATTCAAAAAAATTGAAATCATTCCAGTCATCTTTTCTGACCACAGTGCAGTAAGATTAGATCTCAATTGAAGCTCTTCATATTTTTCACATCTTTGCAGTCTCTGCATTTTTTTGAACACTGCTTCATGCTCCTCCTATTTTTCAGACCGTTTCATGCTCATCTCATTTTTGACAACTTTTGAAGCTCTTCATATTTTTCACACCTTTTGAAGCTCTTCATATTTTTCACACCTTTTCAGGCTCTTCATGTTTTTGAATACCGTTTCATGCTCCTCCTATTTTTCAGACCGTTGCATGCTCCTCATATTTTGACACCTTTAGAAGCTCTTCATACTTTTCACAACTTTTCAGGCTCATCGTGTTTTTCTACACCACTTCATGCTCCTCCTATTTTTCAGACCGTATCATGCTCCTCATATTTTTAACACCTTTAGAAGCTATTCATATTTTCCACACCTTTTCAGGCTCTTCATTTTTTTCAATACCACTTCATGCTCCTTTTATTTTTCAGACCGTTTCATGCTCATCTCATTTTTGACACCTTTAGAAGCTCTTCATATTTTTCACACCTTTTGAAGCTCTTCATATTTTTCACACCTTTTCAGGCTCTTCATGTTTTTGAACACAGCTTCATGCTCCTCCTAATTTTCAGACCGTTTCATGCTCCTCATATTTTGACACCTTTTGAAGCTCTTCATATTTTTCACACCTTTTAAGGCTCTTCATGTTTTTCAACAAAACTTCATGATCCTCCTATTTTTCAGACCGTTTCATGCTCCTCATATATTCGACACCTTTTGAAGCTCTTCATATAGTTCACACCTTTTCAGGCTCTTCTTGTTTTTCAACACCACTTCATTCTCCTCTTAATTTTTAGACCGTTTCATGCTCCTCATATTTTTGACACCTTTAGAACCTCGTCATATTTTACACACCTTTTCAGGCTCTTCATGTTTTTCAACACCGCTTCATGCTCCTCCTATTTTTCAGACCGTTTCATGCTCCTCATATTTTTGACACGTTTTGAAGATGTTCATATTTTTCACACATTTTCACGCTCTTCATGTTTTTCAACACCGCTTCATGCTCCTATTTTTCAGACCGTTTCATGCTCCTCATATTTTTCACACCTTTTGAAGGACTTCATATTTTTCACACCTTTTCAGGCTCTTCATGTTTTTAAACACTGCTTCATGCTCCTCCTATTTTTCAGACCATTTAAACCTCCTCATTTATTTCACACCTTTTGAAGCTCTTCATATTTCTCACACCTTTTCAGGCTCTTCATGTTTTTGAACACCATTTCATGCTCCTCCTATTTTGCAGACCGTTTCATTCTCCTCATATTTTTGACAACTTTTCATGCTCTTCATATATTTCACACCTTTTCAGGCTTTTCATTTTTTTCAACACCACTTCATGCTCCTCCTAATTTTCAGACCGTTTCTTATTCTTTATATTTTTGACACATTTTGAGGATCTTCATGTTTTTCACAGCTTTTCAGGCTCTTCATGTTTTTGAACACCGCTTCATGCTCCTGCTATTTTTCAGACTGTTACATACTCCTCATATTTTTGACACGTTTTGAGGCTCTTCATGTTTTTCACACCTTTTCAGGTTCTTCACGAATTTGAACACCGTTTCATGATCCTCCTATTTTTCAGAAGGTTTCATGCTCCTCATATTTTGACAGCTTTTAAAGCTATTCATATTTTTCACACCTTTTCAGGCTCTTCATGTTTTTGAACACCGCTTCATGCTCCTCCTATTTTTCAGAAGGTTTCATGCTCCTCATATTTTGACACCTTTTAAAGCTATTCATATTTTTCACACCTTTTCAGGCTCTTCATGTTTTCAACACCACTTCATGCTCCTCCTATTTTTCAGGCCCTTTCATGCTAAACTAATTTTGACACCTTATGAACCTCTTCATATTTTTCACACCTTTTCATGCGCTTCATGTTTTTGAACACCGGTTCATGCTCCTCTTATTTTTCAGAACGTTTCATGCTCCTAATATTTTTTACACCTTTTGAAGCTCTTCATATTTTTCACACCTTTGCAGTCTCTGCATTTTTTTGAACACTGCTTCATGCTCCTCCTATTTTTCAGACCGTTTCACGCTCATCTCATTTTGGACACGTTTTGAAGCTCTTCTTATTTTTCACAACTTTTGAAGCTCTTCATATTTTTCACACTTTTTCAGGCTCTTCATGTATTTGAACACCGCTTCATCCTCCTTCTATTTTTAAGAGGGTTTCATGCTCGTCATATTTTTGACACATTTTGAAGCTCTTCATATTTTTCACACCTTTTCAGGCTCTTCATATTTTTGAACACCGCTTCATGCTCATCCTATTTTTCAGACCGTTTCATGCTCCTCATATATTCGACACCTTTTGAAGCTCTTCATATAGTTCACACCTTTTCAGGCTCTTCTTGTTTTTCAACACCATTTCATTCTCCTCGTAATTTTTAGACCGTTTCATGCTCCTCATATTTTTGACACATTTAGAACCTCTTCATATTTTACACACCTTTTCAGGCTCTTCATATTTTTGAACACCGCTTCATGCTCATCCTATTTTTCAGACCGTTTCATGCTCCTCATATTTTTGACACGTTTTGAAGCTGTTCATATTTTTCACACATTTTCACGCTCTTCATGTTTTTCAACACCGCTTCATGCTCCTATTTTTCAGACCGTTTCATGCTCCTCATATTTTTGACACTTTTGAAGCTCTTCATATTTTTCACACCTTTTCAGGCTCTTCATGTTTTTGAAGACCGCTTCATGCTCCTCCTATTTTTCAGATAATTTAATCCTCCTCATTTATTTCACACCTTTTGAAGCTCTTCATATATTTCACACCTTTGCATTCTCTGCATTTTTTTTAACACTGCTTCATGCTCCTCCTATTTTTCAGACCGTTTCATGCTCATCTCATTTTTGACACCTTTTGAAGCTCTTCATATTTTTCACACCTTTTCAGGCTCTTCATGATTTTCAACACCGCTTCATGCTCCTCCTATTTTTCAGACCCTTTCATGCTCATCTCATTTTTGACAACTTGTGAAGCTCTTCATATTTTTCACACCTTTTGAGCTCTTCATATTTTATATATTTTTGAAGCTCTTCATATTTTTACACGTTTTCAGACTCTTCTTGTTTTTCAACACCGCTTCATGCTCCTCCTATTTTTCACACCGTTTCATGCTCCTCATATTTTTGACACGTTTTGAGGCTTTTCATATTCTTCACAACTTTTCAGGCTCTTCATGTTTTTGAACACCGTTTTATAATCCTCCTATTGTTCAGACCGTTTCATGCTCCTCATATTTTTGACACCTTTTGAAGCTCTTCATATTTTTCACACCTTTGCAGTCTCTGTATTTTTTTGAACACTGCTTCATGCTCCTCCTATTTTCAGACCGTTTCATGCTCATCTCATTTTTGACACCTTTTGAAGCTCTTCATATTTTTCACACCTTTTGAAGCTCTTCATAGTTTTCACACCTTTTCAGGCACTTCATGTTTTTGAACACCGCTTCATCCTCCTTCTATTTTTAAGAGGGTTTCATGCTCGTCATATTTTTGACCCATTTTGAAGCTCTTCATATTTTTCACACCTTTTCAGGCTCTTCATGTTTTTGAACACCGCTTCATGCTCGTCCTGTTTTTCAGACCGTTTCATGCTCCTCATATTTTTGACACCTTTTGAAGCTCTTCATATTTTTCACACCTTTTCAGGCTCTTCATGTATTTGAACAAAGCTTCATGCTCCTGATATTTTTCAGGCCGTTTCATACTCCTCATAAATTTGACACGTTTTGAGACTCTTCATATTTTTCACACCTTTCCAGGCTCTTCACGAATTTGAAAACCGTTTCATGATCCTCCTGTTTTTCAGAACGTTTCATGCTCCTCATATTTTGACACCTTTTAAAGCTATTCATATATTTCACACTTCTTCAGGCTCTTCATGTTTTCAACACCACTTCATGCTCCTCCTATTTTTCAGACCCTTTCATGCTAATGTAATTTTGATACCTTATGAACCTCTTCATATTTTTCACACCTTTTCATGCGCTTCATGTTTTTGAACACCGGTTCATGCTCCTCCTATTTTTCAAACCGTTTCATGCTCCTCCTATTTTTTACACCTTTTGAAGCTCTTCAAATATTTCACACCTTTTCAAGCTCTTCATGTTTTTCAACACCACTTCATGCTCCTCCTATTTTTCAGACCCTTTCATGCTAATCTAATTTTTGACTCTTTTTGAATCTCTTCATATTTTTCACACCTTTTCAGTCTCTGCATATTTTTGAACACCACGTCATGCTCCTCCTATTTTTCAGACCGTTTCATGCTCCTCATGTATTTCACACCTTTTGGAGCTCTGCATATTTTGCACACCTTTTCAGGCTCTTCATGTTTTTCAAAACCACTTCACGCTCCTCCTGTTTTTCAGACAGTTTCATGCTCATCTCATTTTTGACACATTTTGAATCTCTTCATATTTTTTACAAGTTTTCAGTCTCTGCATGTTTTTGAAAACCGCATCATGCTCCTCCTATTTTTCAGACCGTTTCATGCTTCTCATATGTTTGACACCTTTTGAAGCTCTTCATATTTTTCACAATTTTGAACCTCTTCATATGTTTCACACCTTTTCAGGCTCTTCATGTTTTTAAACACAGCTTCATGCTCCTGCTATTTTTCAGACCGTTTCTAATTCTTTATATTTTTGAGACGTTTTGAGGATCTTCATATTTTTCACACCTTTTCAGGCTCTTCATGTTTTTGAACACCGCTTCATGCTCCTGCTATTTTTCAGAACGTTACATACTCCTCATATTTTTGACACGTTTTGAGGCTCTTCATATTTTGCACACCTTTTCAGGCTCTTCACGAATTTGAACACCGTTTCATAATCCTCCTATTTTTCAGAACGTTTCATGCTCCTCATATTTTGACACATTTTAAAGCTATTCATATTTTTCACACCTTTTCAGGCTCTTCATGTTTTTGAACACCGCTTCATGCTCCTCCTATTTTTCAGATCGTTTCATGCTCCTCATATTTTTGACACGTTTTGATGCTCTTCATATTTTTCACAGCTTTTGAAGCTCTTCATATATTTCACACCTTTTCAGGCTCTTCATATTTTCAACACCACTTCATGCTCCTCCTATTTTTCACCCCCTTTCATGCTAAACTAATTTTGACACCTTATGAACCTCTTCATATTTTTCACACCTTTTCATGCGCTTCATGTTTTTGAACACCGGTTCATGCTCCTCTTATTTTTCAGAACGTTTCATGCTCCTAATATTTTTGACACATTTTGAAGCTCTTCATATTTTTCACACCTTTTCAGGCTCTTCATGTTTTTGAACACCGCTTCATGCTCATCCTATTTTTCAGACCGTTTCATGCTCCTCATATTTTTGACACCTTTTGAAGCTCTTCATATTTTTCACACCTTCGCAGTCTCTGCATTTTTTTTAACACTGCTTCATGCTCCTCCTATTTTTCAGACCGTTTCATGCTCATCTCATTTTTGACACCTTTTGAAGCTCTTCATATTTTTCACACCTTTTCAGGCTCTTCATGATTTTCAACACCGCTTCATGCTCCTCCTATTTTTCAGACCCTTTCATGCTCATCTCATTTTTGACAACTTGTGAAGCTCTTCATATTTTTCACACCTTTTGAGCTCTTCATATTTTATATATTTTTGAAGCTCTTCATATTTTCACACGTTTTCAGACTCTTCTTGTTTTTCAACACCGCTTCATGTTCCTCCTATTTTTCACACCGTTTCATGCTCCTCATATTTTTGACACGTTTTGAGGCTTTTCATATTCTTCACTACTTTTCAGGCTCTTCATGATTTTGAACACCGTTTTATAATCCTCCTATTGTTCAGACCGTTTCATGCTCCTCATATTTTTGACACCTTTTGAAGCTCTTCATATTTTTCACACCTTTGCAGTCTCTGCATTTTTTTGAACACTGCTTCATGCTCCTCCTATTTTCAGACCGTTTCATGCTCATCTCATTTTTGACACCTTTTGAAGCTCTTCATATTTTTCACACCTTTTGAAGCTCTTCATAGTTTTCACACCTTTTCAGGCACTTCATGTTTTTGAACACCGCTTCATCCTCCTTCTATTTTTAAGAGGGTTTCATGCTCGTCATATTTTTGACCCATTTTGAAGCTCTTCATATTTTTCACACCTTTTCAGGCTCTTCATGTTTTTGAACACCGCTTCATGCTCGTCCTGTTTTTCAGACCGTTTCATGCTCCTCATATTTTTGACACCTTTTGAAGCTCTTCATATTTTTCACACCTTTTCAGGCTCTTCATGTATTTGAACAAAGCTTCATGCTCCTGATATTTTTCAGGCCGTTTCATACTCCTCATATATTTGACACGTTTTGAGACTCTTCATATTTTTCACACCTTTCCAGGCTCTTCACGAATTTGAAAACCGTTTCATGATCCTCCTGTTTTTCAGAACGTTTCATGCTCCTCAAATTTTGACACCTTTTAAAGCTATTCATATATTTCACACTTCTTCAGGCTCTTCATGTTTTCAACACCACTTCATGCTCCTCCTATTTTTCAGACCCTTTCATGCTAATCTAATTTTGATACCTTATGAACCTCTTCATATTTTTCACACCTTTTCATGCGCTTCATGTTTTTGAACACTGGTTCATGCTCCTCCTATTTTTCAAACCGTTTCATGCTCCTCCTATTTTTTACACCTTTTGAAGCTCTTCAAATATTTCACAAGTTTTCAGGCTCTTCATGTTTTTCAACACCACTTCATGCTCCTCCTATTTTTCAGACCCTTTCATGCTAATCTAATTTTTGACACTTTTTGAAGCTCTTCATATTTTTCACACCTTTTGAAGCTCTTCACATTTTTCACACCTTTTCAGGCTCTTCATGTTTTTGAACACCGTTTCATGCTCCTCCTATTTTTCAGACTGTTTCATGCTCCTCATATTTTTGACACCTTTTGAAGCTCTTCATATTTTTCACAATTTTGAATCTCTTCATATATTTCACACCTTTTCAGGCTCTTCATGTTTTTCAACACCACTTCATGCTCCTATTTTTCAGACCTTTTCATGCTCATCTAATTTTTGACACCTTTTGAAGCTCTTCATATTTTTCACACCTTTTGAAGCTCTTCATATTTTCACATTTTTGAAGCTCTTCATATTTTTCACACCTTTTCAAGCTCTTCATGATTTTAAACACAGCTTCATGCTCCTGCTATTTTTCAGACCGTTACATACTCCTCATATTTTTGACACGTTTTGAGGCTCTTCATATTTTTCACACCTTTTCAGGCTCTACACGAATTTGAACACCGTTTCATGATCCTCCTATTTTTCAGAACGTTCATGCTCCTCATATTTTTGACACCTTTAAAGCTATTCATATTTTTCACACCTTTTCAGGCTCTTCATGTTTTTGAACACCGCTTCATGCTCCTCGTATTTTTCAGACCGTTTCATGCTCCTCATATTTTTTGACACCTTTTGATGCTCTTCATATTTTTCACACCTTTTGAAGCTCTTCATATATTTCACACCTTTTCAGGCTATTCATGTTTTCAACACCGCTTCATGCTCCTCCTATTTTTCAGATCGTTTCATGCTCATCTCATTTTTGACACCTTTTGAAGCTCTTCATATTTTTCACATCTTTTGAAACTCTTCATATTTTTCACATGTTTTCAGGCTCTTCATCTTTTTCAACAACGTTTTATGCTCCTCCTATTTTTCAGACCGTTTCATGCTCCTCATGTATTTCACACCTTTTGAAGCTCTTCATAATTTCCCCTCTTTTCAGGCTCTTCATGTTTTTGAACACCGCTTCATGCTCCTCCTATTTTTCAGACCGTTTGATGCTCCTCATATTTTTGACACCTTTTGAAGCTCTTCATTTTTCTCACACCTTTTCAGGCTCTTCATGTTTTTCAACACCGGTTCATGCTCCTCTTATTTTTCAGAACGTTTCATGCTCCTAATATTTTTTACACCTTTTAAAATAGACTTTCAAATAAAGGAAGTGAAAAGAGACAAAGAAGGACACTACATAATGATCAAAGGATCAATCAAAAAAGAAGATATAACAATTATAAATATATATGCACCCAACATAGGAGCACCGCAATATGTACGACAAACGCTAACAAGTATGAAAGAGGAAATTAATAGTAACACAATAATAGTGGGAGACTTTAATACCCCACTCACAACTATGGATAGATCAACTAAACAGAAAATTAACAAGGAAACACAAACCTTAAATGACACAATGGACCAGCTAGTCCTAATTGATATCTATAGGACATTTCACCCCAAAACAATCAACTTCAACTTTTTCTCAAGTGCACACGGAACATTCTCCAGAATAGATCACATCCTGGGCCATAAATCTGGTCTTGGAAAATTCAAAAAAATTGAAATCATTCCAGTCATCTTTTCTGACCACAGTGCAGTAAGATTAGATCTCAATTGAAGCTCTTCATATTTTTCACATCTTTGCAGTCTCTGCATTTTTTTGAACACTGCTTCATGCTCCTCCTATTTTTCAGACCGTTTCATGCTCATCTCATTTTTGACAACTTTTGAAGCTCTTCATATTTTTCACACCTTTTGAAGCTCTTCATATTTTTCACACCTTTTTAGGCTCTTCATGTTTTTGAACACCGCTTCATCCTCCTTCTATTTTTAAGAGGGTTTCATGCTCGTCATATTTTTGACACATTTTGAAGCTCTTCATATTTTTCACACCTTTTCAGGCTCTTCATGTTTTTGAATACCGTTTCATGCTCCTCCTATTTTTCAGACCGTTGCATGCTCCTCATATTTTGACACATTTAGAAGCTCTTCATACTTTTCACAACTTTTCAGGCTCATCGTGTTTTTCTACACCACTTCATGCTCCTCCTATTTTTCAGACCGTATCATGCTCCTCATATTTTTAACACCTTTAGAAGCTATTCATATTTTCCACACCTTTTCAGGCTCTTCATTTTTTTCAATACCACTTCATGCTCCTTTTATTTTTCAGACCGTTTCATGCTCATCTCATTTTTGACACCTTTAGAAGCTCTTCATATTTTTCACACCTTTTGAAGCTCTTCATATTTTTCACACCTTTTCAGGCTCTTCATGTTTTTGAACACAGCTTCATGCTCCTCCTAATTTTCAGACCGTTTCATGCTCCTCATATTTTGACACCTTTTGAAGCTCTTCATATTTTTCACACCTTTTAAGGCTCTTCATGTTTTTCAACACCACTTCATTCTCCTCTTAATTTTTAGACCGTTTCATGCTCCTCATATTTTTGACACCTTTAGAACCTCGTCATATTTTACACACCTTTTCAGGCTCTTCATGTTTTTCAACACCGCTTCATGCTCCTCCTATTTTTCAGACCGTTTCATGCTCCTCATATTTTTGACACGTTTTGAAGATGTTCATATTTTTCACACATTTTCACGCTCTTCATGTTTTTCAACACCGCTTCATGCTCCTATTTTTCAGACCGTTTCATGCTCCTCATATTTTTCACACCTTTTGAAGGACTTCATATTTTTCACACCTTTTCAGGCTCTTCATGTTTTTAAACACTGCTTCATGCTCCTCCTATTTTTCAGACCATTTAAACCTCCTCATTTATTTCACACCTTTTGAAGCTCTTCATATTTCTCACACCTTTTCAGGCTCTTCATGTTTTTGAACACCATTTCATGCTCCTCCTATTTTGCAGACCGTTTCATTCTCCTCATATTTTTGACAAATTTTCATGCTCTTCATATATTTCACACCTTTTCAGGCTTTTCATTTTTTTCAACACCACTTCATGCTCCTCCTAATTTTCAGACCGTTTCTTATTCTTTATATTTTTGACACATTTTGAGGATCTTCATGTTTTTCACAATTTTGAACCTCTTCATATGTTTCACACCTTTTCAGGCTCTTCATGTTTTTAAACACAGCTTCATGCTCCTGCTATTTTTCAGACCGTTTCTAATTCTTTATATTTTTGAGACGTTTTGAGGATCTTCATATTTTTCACACCTTTTCAGGCTCTTCATGTTTTTGAACACCGCTTCATGCTCCTGCTATTTTTCAGAACGTTACATACTCCTCATATTTTTGACACGTTTTGAGGCTCTTCATATTATGCACACCTTTTCAGGCTCTTCACGAATTTGAACACCGTTTCATAATCCTCTTATTTTTCAGAACGTTTCATGTGCCTCATATTTTGACACATTTTAAAGCTATTCATATTTTTCACACCTTTTCAGGCTCTTCATGTTTTTGAACACCGCTTCATGCTCCTCCTATTTTTCAGATCGTTTCATGCTCCTCATATTTTTGACACGTTTTGATGCTCTTCATATTTTCACAGCTTTTGAAGCTCTTCATATATTTCACACCTTTTCAGGCTCTTCATATTTTCAACACCACTTCATGCTCCTCCTATTTTTCAGCCCCTTTCATGCTAAACTAATTTTGACACCGTATGAACCTCTTCATATTTTTCACACCTTTTCATGCGCTTCATGTTTTTGAACACCGGTTCATGCTCCTCTTATTTTTCAGAACGTTTCATGCTCCTAATATTTTTGACACATTTTGAAGCTCTTCATATTTTTCACACCTTTTCAGGCTCTTCATGTTTTTGAACACCGCTTCATGCTCCTCCTATTTTTCAGAAGGTTTCATGCTCCTCATATTTTGACACCTTTTAAAGCTATTCATATTTTTCACACCTTTTCAGGCTCTTCATGTTTTCAACACCACTTCATGCTCCTCCTATTTTTCAGGCCCTTTCATGCTAAACTAATTTTGACACGTTATGAACCTCTTCATATTTTTCACACCTTTTCATGCGCTTCATGTTTTTGAACACCGGTTCATGCTCCTCTTATTTTTCAGAACGTTTCATGCTCCTAATATTTTTTACACCTTTTGAAGCTCTTCATATTTTTCACACCTTTGCAGTCTCTGCATTTTTTTGAACACTGCTTCATGCTCCTCCTATTTTTCAGACCGTTTCACGCTCATCTCATTTTGGACACGTTTTGAAGCTCTTCTTATTTTTCACAACTTTTGAAGCTCTTCATATTTTTCACACTTTTTCAGGCTCTTCATGTTTTTGAACACCGCTTCATCCTCCTTCTATTTTTAAGAGGGTTTCATGCTCGTCATATTTTTGACACATTTTGAAGCTCTTCATATTTTTCACACCTTTTCAGGCTCTTCATATTTTTGACCACCGCTTCATGCTCATCCTATTTTTCAGACCGTTTCATGCTCCTCATATATTCGACACCTTTTGAAGCTCTTCATATAGTTCACACCTTTTCAGGCTCTTCTTGTTTTTCAACACCATTTCATTCTCCTCGTAATTTTTAGACCGTTTCATGCTCCTCATATTTTTGACACATTTAGAACCTCTTCATATTTTACACACCTTTTCAGGCTCTTCATATTTTTGAACACCGCTTCATGCTCATCCTATTTTTCAGACCGTTTCATGCTCCTCATATTTTTGACACGTTTTGAAGCTGTTCATATTTTTCACACATTTTCACGCTCTTCATGTTTTTCAACACCGCTTCATGCTCCTATTTTTCAGACCGTTTCATGCTCCTCATATTTTTGACACCTTTTGAAGCTCTTCATATTTTTCACACCTATTCAGGCTCTTCATGTTTTTGAAGACCGCTTCATGCTCCTCCTATTTTTCAGATCATTTAATCCTCCTCATTTATTTCACACCTTTTGAAGCTCTTCATATTTTTCACACCTTTGCATTCTCTGCATTTTTTTTAACACTGCTTCATGCTCCTCCTATTTTTCAGACCGTTTCATGCTCATCTCATTTTTGACACCTTTTGAAGCTCTTCATATTTTTCACACCTTTTCAGGCTCTTCATGATTTTCAACACCGCTTCATGCTCCTCCTATTTTTCAAACCCTTTCATGCTCATCTCATTTTTGACAACTTTTGAAGCTCTTCATATTTTTCACACCTTTTGAGCTCTTCATATTTTATATATTTTTGAAGCTCTTCATATTTTCACACGTTTTCAGACTCTTCTTGTTTTTCAACACCACTTCATGCTCCTCCTATTTTTCACACCGTTTCATGCTCCTCATATTTTTGACACGTTTTGAGGCTTTTCATATTCTTCACAACTTTTCAGGCTCTTCATGTTTTTGAACACCGTTTTATAATCCTCCTATTGTTCAGACCGTTTCATGCTCCTCATATTTTTGACACCTTTTGAAGCTCTTCATATTTTTCACACCTTTGCAGTCTCTGCATTTTTTTGAACACTGCTTCATGCTCCTCCTATTTTCAGACCGTTTCATGCTCATCTCATTTTTGACACCTTTTGAAGCTCTTCATATTTTTCACACCTTTTGAAGCTCTTCATAGTTTTCACACCTTTTCAGGCACTTCATGTTTTTGAACACCGCTTCATCCTCCTTCTATTTTTAAGAGGGTTTCATGCTCGTCATATTTTTGACCCATTTTGAAGCTCTTCATATTTTTCACACCTTTTCAGGCTCTTCATGTTTTTGAACACCGCTTCATGCTCGTCCTGTTTTTCAGACCGTTTCATGCTCCTCATATTTTTGACACCTTTTGAAGCTCTTCATATTTTTCACACCTTTTCAGGCTCTTCATGTATTTGAACAAAGCTTCATGCTCCTGATTATTTTCAGGCCGTTTCATACTCCTCATATATTTGACACGTTTTGAGACTCTTCATATTTTTCACACCTTTCCAGGCTCTTCACGAATTTGAAAACCGTTTCATGATCCTCCTGTTTTTCAGAACGTTTCATGCTCCTCATATTTTGACACCTTTTAAAGCTATTCATATATTTCACACTTCTTCAGGCTCTTCATGTTTTCAACACCACTTCATGCTCCTCCTATTTTTCAGACCCTTTCATGCTAATCTAATTTTGATACCTTATGAACCTCTTCATATTTTTCACACCTTTTCATGCGCTTCATGTTTTTGAACACCGGTTCATGCTCCTCCTATTTTTCAAACCGTTTCATGCTCCTCCTATTTTTTACACCTTTTGAAGCTCTTCAAATATTTCACACCTTTTCAAGCTCTTCATGTTTTTCAACACCACTTCATGCTCCTCCTATTTTTCAGACCCTTTCATGCTAATCTAATTTTTGACACTTTTTGAATCTCTTCATATTTTTCACACCTTTTCAGTCTCTGCATATTTTTGAACACCGCGTCATGCTCCTCCTATTTTTCAGACCGTTTCATGCTCCTCATGTATTTCACACCTTTTGGAGCTCTGCATATTTTGCACACCTTTTCAGGCTCTTCATGTTTTTCAAAACCACTTCACGCTCCTCCTGTTTTTCAGACAGTTTCATGCTCATCTCATTTTTGACACATTTTGAAGCTCTTCATATTTTTTACAAGTTTTCAGTCTCTGCATGTTTTTGAAAACCGCATCATGCTCCTCCTATTTTTCAGACCGTTTCATGCTTCTCATATGTTTGACACCTTTTGAAGCTCTTCATATTTTTCACAATTTTGAACCTCTTCATATGTTTCACACCTTTTCAGGCTCTTCATGTTTTTAAACACAGCTTCATGCTCCTGCTATTTTTCAGACCGTTTCTAATTCTTTATATTTTTGAGACGTTTTGAGTATCTTCATATTTTTCACACCTTTTCAGGCTCTTCATGTTTTTGAACACCGCTTCATGCTCCTGCTATTTTTCAGAACGTTACATACTCCTCATATTTTTGACACGTTTTGAGGCTCTTCATATTTTGCACACCTTTTCAGGCTCTTCACGAATTTGAACACCGTTTCATAATCCTCTTATTTTTCAGAACGTTTCATGCTCCTCATATTTTGACACATTTTAAAGCTATTCATATTTTTCACACCTTTTCAGGCTCTTCATGTTTTTGAACACCGCTTCATGCTCCTCCTATTTTTCAGATCGTTTCCTACTCCTCATATTTTTGACACGTTTTGATGCTCTTCATATTTTCACAGCTTTTGAAGCTCTTCATATATTTCACACCTTTTCAGGCTCTTCATATTTTCAACACCACTTCATGCTCCTCCTATTTTTCAGCCCCTTTCATGCTAAACTAATTTTGACACCTTATGAACCTCTTCATATTTTTCACACCTTTTCATGCGCTTCATGTTTTTGAACACCGGTTCATGCTCCTCTTATTTTTCAGAACGTTTCATGCTCCTAATATTTTTGACACATTTTGAAGCTCTTTATATTTTTCACACCTTTTCAGGCTCTTCATGTTTTTGAACACCGCTTCATGCTCATCCTATTTTTCAGACCGTTTCATGCTCCTCATATTTTTGACACCTTTTGAAGCTCTTCATATTTTTCACACCTTTGCAGTCTCTGCATTTTTTTTAACACTGCTTCATGCTCCTCCTATTTTTCAGACCGTTTCATGCTCATCTCATTTTTGACACCTTTTGAAGCTCTTCATATTTTTCACACCTTTTCAGGCTCTTCATGATTTTCAACACCGCTTCATGCTCCTCCTATTTTGCAGACCCTTTCATGCTCATCTCATTTTTGACAACTTGTGAAGCTCTTCATATTTTTCACACCTTTTGAGCTCTTCATATTTTATATATTTTTGAAGCTCTTCATATTTTCACACGTTTTCAGACTCTTCTTGTTTTTCAACACCGCTTCATGCTCCTCCTATTTTTCACACCGTTTCATGCTCCTCATATTTTTGACACGTTTTGAGGCTTTTCATATTCTTCACTACTTTTCAGGCTCTTCATGTTTTTGAACACCGTTTTATAATCCTCCTATTGTTCAGACCGTTTCATGCTCCTCATATTTTTGACACCTTTTGAAGCTCTTCATATTTTTCACACCTTTGCAGTCTCTGCATTTTTTTGAACACTGCTTCATGCTCCTCCTATTTTCAGACCGTTTCATGCTCATCTCATTTTTGACACCTTTTGAAGCTCTTCATATTTTTCACACCTTTTGAAGCTCTTCATAGTTTTCACACCTTTTCAGGCACTTCATGTTTTTGAACACCGCTTCATCCTCCTTCTATTTTTAAGAGGGTTTCATGCTCGTCATATTTTTGACCCATTTTGAAGCTCTTCATATTTTTCACACCTTTTCAGGCTCTTCATGTTTTTGAACACCGCTTCATGCTCGTCCTGTTTTTCAGACCGTTTCATGCTCCTCATATTTTTGACACCTTTTGAAGCTCTTCATATTTTTCACACCTTTTCAGGCTCTTCATGTATTTGAACAAAGCTTCATGCTCCTGATTATTTTCAGGCCGTTTCATACTCCTCATATATTTGACACGTTTTGAGACTCTTCATATTTTTCACACCTTTCCAGGCTCTTCACGAATTTGAAAACCGTTTCATGATCCTCCTGTTTTTCAGAACGTTTCATGCTCCTCATATTTTGACACCTTTTAAAGCTATTCATATATTTCACACTTCTTCAGGCTCTTCATGTTTTCAACACCACTTCATGCCTCTCCTATTTTTCAGACCCTTTCATGCTAATCTAAATTTGATACCTTATGAACCTCTTCATATTTTTCACACCTTTTCATGCGCTTCATGTTTTTGAACACCGGTTCATGCTCCTCCTATTTTTCAAACCGTTTCATGCTCCTCCTATTTTTTACACCTTTTGAAGCTCTTCAAATATTTCACACCTTTTCAAGCTCTTCATGTTTTTCAACACCACTTCATGCTCCTCCTATTTTTCAGACCCTTTCATGCTAATCTAATTTTTGACACTTTTTGAATCTCTTCATATTTTTCACACCTTTTCAGTCTCTGCATATTTTTGAACACCGCGTCATGCTCCTCCTATTTTTCAGACCGTTTCATGCTCCTCATGTATTTCACACCTTTTGGAGCTCTGCATATTTTGCACACCTTTTCAGGCTCTTCATGTTTTTCAAAACCACTTCACGCTCCTCCTGTTTTTCAGACAGTTTCATGCTCATCTCATTTTTGACACATTTTGAAGCTCTTCATATTTTTTACAAGTTTTCAGTCTCTGCATGTTTTTGAAAACCGCATCATGCTCCTCCTATTTTTCAGACCGTTTCATGCTTCTCATATGTTTGACACCTTTTGAAGCTCTTCATATTTTTCACAATTTTGAACCTCTTCATATGTTTCACACCTTTTCAGGCTCTTCATGTTTTTAAACACAGCTTCATGCTCCTGCTATTTTTCAGACCGTTTCTAATTCTTTATATTTTTGAGACGTTTTGAGGATCTTCATATTTTTCACACCTTTTCAGGCTCTTCATGTTTTTGAACACCGCTTCATGCTCCTGCTATTTTTCAGAACGTTACATACTCCTCATATTTTTGACACGTTTTGAGGCTCTTCATATTTTGCACACCTTTTCAGGCTCTTCACGAATTTGAACACCGTTTCATAATCCTCCTATTTTTCAGAACGTTTCATGCTCCTCATATTTTGACACATTTTAAAGCTATTCATATTTTTCACACCTTTTCAGGCTCTTCATGTTTTTGAACACCGCTTCATGCTCCTCCTATTTTTCAGATCGTTTCATGCTCCTCATATTTTTGACACGTTTTGATGCTCTTCATATTTTTCACAGCTTTTGAAGCTCTTCATATATTTCACACCTTTTCAGGCTCTTCATATTTTCAACACCACTTCATGCTGCTCCTATTTTTCAGCCCCTTTCATGCTAAACTAATTTTGACACCTTATGAACCTCTTCATATTTTTCACACCTTTTCATGCGCTTCATGTTTTTGAACACCGGTTCATGCTCCTCTTATTTTTCAGAACGTTTCATGCTCCTAATATTTTTGACACATCTTGAAGCTCTTCATATTTTTCACACCTTTTCAGGCTCTTCATGTTTTTGAACACCGCTTCATGCTCATCCTATTTTTCAGACCGTTTCATGCTCCTCATATTTTTGACACCTTTTGAAGCTCTTCATATTTTTCACACCTTTTCAGGCTCTTCATATTTTTGAACACCGCTTCATGCTCCTCCTATTTTTCAGACCGTTTCATGCTCCTCATATGTTTGACATCTTTTGAAGCTCTTCATATTTTTCACAACTTTTCAGGCTCTTCATGTTTATCAACACCGCTTCATGATCCTCCTATTATTCAGACCATTTCATACTCCTCATATTTTTGACACCTTTTGAAGCTCTTCATATTTTCCCACATTTTCAGGCTCTTTATGTTTTTCAACACCACTTCATGCTCCTCCTATTTTTCAGACCGTTTCATGCTCCTCACATTTTTGACACCTTTTGAAGCTCTTCATATATTTGATTCCTTTTCAGTCTCTTCATGTTTTTCAACACCACTTCATGATCCCCCTATTTTTCACACCATTTCATGCTCCTCATATTTTTGAGACCTTTTGAAGCTATTCATATTTTCCCAGCTTTACAGGTTCTTCATGTTTTTCAATACCACTTCATGCTCCTCCTTTTTTTCAGACCATTTCATGCTCCTCCTATTTTTCTGACAATATCATGCTCATCATATTTTTGACACCTTTTGAAGCTCTTCGTTTTTTTCACACCTTTTCAGGCTCTTCATATTTTTCAACACCGCTTCAAGCTCCTCCTGTTTTTCAGACCGTTTTATGCTCCTCATATTTTTCACACCTTTTGAAGCTCTTCAGGTTTTTCACACCTTTTCAGGCTCTTCATATTTTTGAACACCGCTTCATGCACCTCCTCTTTCAGACTTTGAAGCTCCTCATAATTTTCACACCTTTTCAGACTCTTCATATTGTTCAACACCGCTTCATGCTCCTCCTATTTATCAGACCGTTTCATGCTCCTCATATTTTTGACACATTTGAAGCTCGTCCTATTTTTCACACCTTTTAAGGCTCTTCATATTTTTGAACACCGAATCATGCTCCTCCTATTTTTCAGACCATTTCATGCTCCTCATATTTTTGACACATTTTGAAGCTCTTCATATATTTCACTCCTTTTCAGGCTCTTCACGTTTTTCAACACCACTTCATGCTCCTCCTACTTTTCAGACCGTTTCATGCTCATCTCATTTTTGACACCTTTTGAAGCTCTTCATATTTTTCACACCTTTTGAAGCTCTTTATATTTTTCACACCTTTTCAGGCTCTTCATGTGTTTAAACACCGCTTCATGCTCCTCATATTTTTGAGACCGTTTCATTCTCCTCATATTTTTGACACGTTTTGAGGCTCTTCATATTTCTCACACCTTTTCAGGCTCTTCATGCTTTTTAACACGATTTTATGCTCTTCCTATTTTTCAGACCGTTTCATGCTCCTCATAATTTTGACACCATTTGATGTTCTTCATATTTTTCACAACTTTTCAGGGTCTCCATGTTTATGAACACCGCTTCATGCTCCTCCTATTTTTCAGACTGTTACATGCTCCTCATATTTTTGACACCCTTTGAAGCTCTTCATATTTTTCACACCTTTTCAAGCTCTTCATGATTTTCCACAACCCTTCATGCTGCTCCAATATTTCAGACCGTTTCATGCTCCTCATATATTTCACACCTTTTGATGCTCTTCATATTTTTCACAGCTTTTTAGGCTCTTCATATTTTTGAACGCCACTTCATGCTCCTCCTATTTTTCAGACCATTTCATGCTCCTCATAATTTTGACACCTTTTGAAGCTCTTCATATTTTTCACAAGTTTTTAGGCTCTCCATGATTTTGAACACCGCTTCATGCTTCTGCTATTTTTCAGACTGTTTCATGCTCCTCATAGTTTTGACACCTTTTGAAGCTCTTCATATTTTTCACACCTTTTCAGGCTCTTCATGTTTGTCAAAACCGCTTCATGCTCCTCCTATTTTTCAGACCGTTTCATGCTCATCTCATTTTTGACAGTTTGTGAAGCTCTTCATATTTTTCACACCTTTAGAAGCTCTTCATATTTTTCACACGTTTTCAGGCTCTTCATGTTTTTCAACACTGCTTCTTGCTCCTCCTATTTTTCAGACCGTTTAATGCTCCTAATATTTTTGACACTTTTAGAAGCTCTTCATATTTTTCACACCTTTTCAGGCTCTTCAGGTTTTTGAACACCGTTTCATGCTCCACCTATTTTTCAGACCCTTTCATTCTCCTCATATTTTTGACACCTTTTGAAGCTCTTCATATGTTTCACAACTTTTGAAGCTCTTCATATTTTTCACACCTTTTCAGGCTCTTCATGACTTTCAACAACGCTTCATGCTCCTCCTAATTTTCAGACCGTTTCAGGCTCATCTCATTTTTGACACCTTTTGAAGCTGTTCATATTTTTCACATCTTTTGAAGCTGTTCATATTTTTCACATTATTGAAGCTCTTCATATTTTTCTCACATTTTCAGGCTCTTCATGTTTTTCAACACCGCTTCATGCTCCTCCTGTTTCTCAGAGCGTTTCATTCTCCTCATAATTTTGACACCTTTTGAAGCTTTTCATATTTTCACACCTTTTCAGGCTCTTCATGTTTTTCAACACCGCTTCATGCTCCTCCTATTTTTCAGACCTTTTCATGCTTATCTCATTTTTGACACCTTTTGAAGCTCTTCATATTTTTCACACCTTTTGAAGCTCTTCATATTTTTCACACCTTTTCTGGCTCTTCATATTTTTCGCACCTTTTCAGGATCTTCATGTTTTTGAACAGCTCTTCATGCTCCTCCTATTTTTCAGACCGATTAATGCTCCTCATAATTTTGACACCTTTTGAAGCTCTTCATATTTTTCACATCTTTTGAAACTCTTCATATTTTTCACACGTTATCAGGCTCTTCATGTTTTCAACAACGTTTTATGCTCCTCCTATTTCTCAGACCGTTTCATGCTCATCTCATTTTGACACCTTTTGAAGCTCTTCATATTTTTCACATTATTGAAGCTCTTCATATTTTTCTCACATTTTCAGGCTCTTCATGTTTTTCAACACCGCTTCATGCTCCTCCTAATTTTCAGACCGTTTCATCCTCCTCATATTTTTCACACATTTTGAAGCTCTTCATATTTTTCCCCTCTTTTCAGGCTCTTCATGTTTTTGAACACCGCTTAATGCTCCTCCTAATTTTCAGACCGTTTCATCCTCCTCATATTTTTCACACATTTTGAAGCTCTTCATATTTTTCCCCTCTTTTCAGGCTCTTCATGTTTTTCAACACCGCTTCATGCTCCTCCTAATTTTCAGACCGTTTCATCCTCCTCATATTTTTCACACATTTTGAAGCTCTTCATATATTTCACACCTTTTCAGGCTCTTCATGTTTTTCAACAACACTTCATGCTCCTCCTATTTTTCAGAACATTTCATGCTCATCGATTTTTGACACCTTTTGAAGCTCTTCATATATTTCACTCCTTTTGAAGCTCTTCATATTTTTCACACCTTTTGAAGCTCTTCATATTTTTCACACCTTTTCTGGCTCTTCATGTTTTTGAACACTACTTCATGCTCCTCCTATATTTCAGACCGTTTCATGCTCCTCATATTTTTGACAGCTTTTGAAGATTTTCATATTTTTCACACCTTTTCAGGCTCTTCATGTTTTTGAACACCGCTTCATGCTCCTCCTATTTTTCAGACCGTTTAATGCTCCTTATATTTTTGACACGTTTTGAAGCTCTTCATATTTTTCACACCTTTTCAGGCTCTTCACGTTTTTGAACACCGCTTCATGCTCCTCCTATTTTTCAGACCGTTTAATGCTCCTCATATTTTTGACAACTTTTGACGCTCTTCATATTTCCCTCACCTTTTCAGGCTCTTCATGTTTTTCATCATCGCTTCCTGCTCCTCCAGTTTTTCAGACCGTTTCATGCTCATGTCATTTTTGTCACATTTTGAAGCTCTTCATATTTTTCACACCTTTTGAAGCCCTTCATATTTTTCACGACTTTTGAAGCTCTTCATATTTTTCACACCTTTTCAGATTTTTCATGTTTTTCAACACCTCTTCATGCTCCTGCTATTTTTCAGACCGTTTCCTCCTCCTCATATTTTTGACACGTTTTGAGGCTC
Source organism: Dama dama (assembly GCF_033118175.1). Taxonomy (NCBI): domain Eukaryota; kingdom Metazoa; phylum Chordata; class Mammalia; order Artiodactyla; family Cervidae; genus Dama; species Dama dama. The sequence goes on from NW_026870904.1 coordinate 281,760, forward strand.
TTCATATTTTTCACAACTTTTCAGGCTCTTCATGTTTTTCAACACCGCTTCATGCTCCTCCTAATGTTCAGACCGTTTCATGTCCTCATGGTTTTCACACATTTTGAAGCTCTTCATATTTTTCACACCTTTTCAGGATCTTCATGTTTTTCAAAACAACTTCATGCATCTCCTATGTTTCGGTCCATATCATGCTCCTCATGTTTTTCACACATTTCAAAGCTCTTCATATTTTTCACACTTTTCAGGCTCTTCATATTTTTCAACACCACTTCATGCTCCTCCTATTTTTCTGACGGTTTCATGCTCCTCATATTTTTGACACCTTTAGAAGCTCTTCATATTTTTCACACCTTTTCAGGCTCTTCATGTTTTTCAACACCGCTTCATGCTCCTCCTATTTTTAATACCGTTTCATTCTCCTCATATTTTTGACTCCTTTTGAAGCTCTTCAAATATTTCACACCTGTTCAGGCTCTTCATTTTTTTAAACACCACTTCATGCTCCTATTTTTCAGACCGTTTCATGGTCATCTCATTTTGACACCTTTTGAAGCTCTTCATATTTTCACACCTTTTGAATCTCTTCATATTTTTCACACCTTTTCAGGCTCTTCATGATTTTCAACACCGCTTCATGCTCTTCCTATTTTTCAGAACGTTTCATGCTCATCTCATTTTTGACACCTTTTGAAGCTCTTCATATTATTCACACCTTTTCAGGCTCTTCATGTTTTTGAACACCGCTTCATGCACCTCCTATTTTTCAGACCTTTTCATGCTCCTCATATTTTTGACACTTTTTAAAGCTTTTCAAATTTTGCACACCTTTTCAGGCTCTTCATGTCTTTAAACACCACTTCATGCTCCTCCTTTTTTGCAGACCGTTTCATGCTCCTCATATTTTTGACATTTTTTGAAGCTCTTCATATTTCTCACACCTTTTCAGGTTCTTCATATTTTTCAACACCGCTTCAAGCTCCTCCTGTTTTTCAGACCGTTTCATGCTCATCTCATTTTTGAAACCTTTTGAAGCTCTTCATATTTTTCACATCTTTTGAAGCTCTTCATAATTTTCACACCTTTTCTGGCTCTTCATGTTTTTGAACACTACTTTATGCTCCTCCTATATTTCAGACCGTTTCATGCTCCTCATATTTTTGACACCTTTTGAAGCTCTTCATATTTTTCACACCTTTTGAAGCTCTTCATATTTTTCACACCTTTTCTGGCTCTTCATGTTTTTGAACACTACTTCATGCTCCTCCTATATTTCAGACCGTTTCAAGCTCCTCATGTTTTTGACAGCTTTTGTGGCTTTTCAAATTTTCACACCTTTTCAGGCTCTTCATGTTTTTGAACACCGGTTCATGTTCCTCCTATTTTTCAGACCGTTTAATGCTCCTTATGTTTTTGACACGTTTTCAAGTTCTTCATATTTTTCACACCTTTTCAGGCTCTTCACGTTTTTGAACACCGCTTCATGCTCCTCCTATTTTTCAGACCGTTTAATGCTCCTCATATTTTTGACAACTTTTGACGCTCTTCATATTTCCCTCACCTTTTCAGGATCTTCATGTTTTTCATCATTGCTTCCTGCTCCTCCAATTTTTCAGACCGTTTCATGCTCATGTCATTTTTGTCACATTTTGAAGCTCTTCATATTTTTCACACCTTTTGAAGCCCTTCATATTTTTCACGACTTTTGAAGCTCTTCATATTTTTCACACCTTTTCAGGTTCTTCATGTTTTTCAACACCTCTTCATGCTCCTGCTATTTTTCAGACCGTTTCCTCCTCCTCATATTTTTGACACGTTTTGAGGCTCTTCATATTTTTCACACCTTTTCAGGCTCTTCATGTTTTTCAACACCGCTTCATGCTCCTCCTATTTTTCAGACCGTTTCATGGTCCTCATGGTTTTCACACATTTTGAAGCTCTTCATATTTTTCACACCTTTTCAGGATCTTCATGTTTTTCAAAACAACTTCATGCATCTCCTATTTTTCGGTCCATATCATGCTCGTCATGTTTTTCACACATTTCAAAACTCTTCATATTTTTCACACTTTTCAGGCTCTTCATATTTTTCAACACCACTTCATGCTCCTCCTATTTTTCAGACGGTTTCATACTCCTCATATTTTTGACTCCTTTTGAAGCTCTTCAAATATTTCACACCTTGTCAGGCTTTTCATGGTTTTCAACACCGCTTCATGCTCCTCCTATTTTTAAGACCGTTTCATTCACCTCATATTTTTGACTCCTTTTGAAGCTCTTCAAATATTTCACACCTTTTCTGGCTCTTCATTTTTTTCAACACCACTTCATGCTCCTATTTTTCAGACCGTTTCATGGTCATCTCATTTTGACACTTTTTGAAGCTCTTCATATTTTCACACCTTTTGAAGCTCTTCATATTTTTCACAGCTTTTCAGGCTCTTCATGTTTTTAAACACCACTTCATACTCCTCCGCTTTTTCAGACCGTTTCATGCTCCTCATAATTTTGACACCTTTTGAAGCTCTTTATATATTTCACACCTTTTCAGGATCTTCATGTTTTTCAACACCACTTCATGCTCCTCCTATTTTTCAGACCGTTTCATTGTTCTCATATTTTTGATACCTTTTGAAGCTCTTCATATATTTCACAGCTTTTCAGGCACTTCATGTTTTTCAACACCGCTTCATGCTCCTTCTATTTTTCAGAGAGTTTCATGCTCCTCATGTATTTCACACCTTTTTAAGCTCTTTATATTTTTCACACCTTTTCAGGCTCTTCATGTTTTTGAACACCTTTTCATGCTCCTCCTATTTTTCAGACCGTTTCATGCTCCTCATATTTTTGACACCTTTTGAAGCTCTTCATATTTTTCACACCTTTTGAAGCTCTTCATATTTGTCACACCTTTTCAGGCTCTTCATGTTTTTGAGCACTACTTCATGCTCCTCCTATTTTTCAGACCGTTTCATGCTCCTCATATTTTTGACAGCTTTGGAAGCTTTTCATATTTTTCACACCTTTTCAGGCTCTTCATGTTTTTGAACACCGCTTCATGCTCGTCCTATTTTTCAGACCGTTTAATGCTCCTTATATTTTTGACACGTTTTGAAGCTCTTCATATTTTTCACACCTTTTCAGGCTCTTCATGTTTTTGAACACCGCTTCATGCCCCTTTTATTTTTCAGACCGTTTAAAGCTCCTCATATTTTTGACACCTTTTGAAGCTCTTCATATTTCTCTCACCTTTTCAGGCTCTTCATGTTTTTCATCATCGCTTCATGCTCCTCCAGTTTTTCAGACCGTTTCATGCTCATGTCATTTTTGACACATTTTGAAGCTCTTCATATTTTTCACACCTTTTGAAGCCCTTCATTTTTTTCACACCTTTTGAAACTCTTCATATTTTTCACACCTTTTCAGCCTCTTCATGTTTTTCAACACCGCTTCATGCTCCTGCTATTTTCCAGACCGTTTCATACTCCTCATATTTTTGACACGTTTTGAGGCTCTTCATATTTTTCACACCTTTTCAGGCTCTTCATGTTTTTGAACACCGTTTCATGATCCTCCTATTTTTAAGACCTTTTCAGGCTCCTCATGTTTTTCACACCTTTTGAAGCTCTTCATATTTTTCACACCTTTTCAGGATGTTCATGTTTTTCAAAACAACTTCATGCATCTCCTATTTTTCGGACCGTATCATGCTCCTCATGTTTTTCACACATTTCGAAGCTCTTCATATTTTTCACACTTTTCAGGCTCTTCATATTTTTCAACACCACTTCATGTTCCTCCTATTTTTCAGACGGTTTCATGCTCCTCATATTTTTGACACCTTTAGAAGCTCTTCATATTTTTCACACCTTTTCAGGCTCTTCATGTTTTTCAACACCGTTTCATGCTCCTCCTATTTTTAAGACCGTTTCATTCTCCTCATATTTTTGACACGTTTTGAGGCTCTTCATATTTCTCACACCTTTTCAGGCTCTTCATGTGTTTAAACACCGCTTCATGCTCCTCATATTTTTGAGACCGTTTCATTCTCCTCATATTTTTGACACGTTTTGAGGCTCTTCATATTTCTCACACCTTTTCAGGCTCTTCATGCTTTTTAACACGATTTTATGCTCTTCCTATTTTTCAGACCGTTTCATGCTCCTCATAATTTTGACACCATTTGATGTTCTTCATATTTTTCACAACTTTTCAGGGTCTCCATGTTTATGAACACCGCTTCATGCTCCTCCTATTTTTCAGACTGTTACATGCTCCTCATATTTTTGACACCCTTTGAAGCTCTTCATATTTTTCACACCTTTTCAAGCTCTTCATGATTTTCCACAACCCTTCATGCTGCTCCAATATTTCAGACCGTTTCATGCTCCTCATATATTTCACACCTTTTGATGCTCTTCATATTTTTCACAGCTTTTTAGGCTCTTCATATTTTTGAACGCCACTTCATGCTCCTCCTATTTTTCAGACCATTTCATGCTCCTCATAATTTTGACACCTTTTGAAGCTCTTCATATTTTTCACAAGTTTTTAGGCTCTCCATGATTTTGAACACCGCTTCATGCTTCTGCTATTTTTCAGACTGTTTCATGCTCCTCATAGTTTTGACACCTTTTGAAGCTCTTCATATTTTTCACACCTTTTCAGGCTCTTCATGTTTGTCAAAACCGCTTCATGCTCCTCCTATTTTTCAGACCGTTTCATGCTCATCTCATTTTTGACAGTTTGTGAAGCTCTTCATATTTTTCACACCTTTAGAAGCTCTTCATATTTTTCACACGTTTTCAGGCTCTTCATGTTTTTCAACACTGCTTCTTGCTCCTCCTATTTTTCAGACCGTTTAATGCTCCTAATATTTTTGACACTTTTAGAAGCTCTTCATATTTTTCACACCTTTTCAGGCTCTTCAGGTTTTTGAACACCGTTTCATGCTCCACCTATTTTTCAGACCCTTTCATTCTCCTCATATTTTTGACACCTTTTGAAGCTCTTCATATGTTTCACAACTTTTGAAGCTCTTCATATTTTTCACACCTTTTCAGGCTCTTCATGACTTTCAACAACGCTTCATGCTCCTCCTAATTTTCAGACCGTTTCAGGCTCATCTCATTTTTGACACCTTTTGAAGCTGTTCATATTTTTCACATCTTTTGAAGCTGTTCATATTTTTCACATTATTGAAGCTCTTCATATTTTTCTCACATTTTCAGGCTCTTCATGTTTTTCAACACCGCTTCATGCTCCTCCTGTTTCTCAGAGCGTTTCATTCTCCTCATAATTTTGACACCTTTTGAAGCTTTTCATATTTTCACACCTTTTCAGGCTCTTCATGTTTTTCAACACCGCTTCATGCTCCTCCTATTTTTCAGACCTTTTCATGCTTATCTCATTTTTGACACCTTTTGAAGCTCTTCATATTTTTCACACCTTTTGAAGCTCTTCATATTTTTCACACCTTTTCTGGCTCTTCATATTTTTCGCACCTTTTCAGGATCTTCATGTTTTTGAACAGCTCTTCATGCTCCTCCTATTTTTCAGACCGATTAATGCTCCTCATAATTTTGACACCTTTTGAAGCTCTTCATATTTTTCACATCTTTTGAAACTCTTCATATTTTTCACACGTTATCAGGCTCTTCATGTTTTCAACAACGTTTTATGCTCCTCCTATTTCTCAGACCGTTTCATGCTCATCTCATTTTGACACCTTTTGAAGCTCTTCATATTTTTCACATTATTGAAGCTCTTCATATTTTTCTCACATTTTCAGGCTCTTCATGTTTTTCAACACCGCTTCATGCTCCTCCTAATTTTCAGACCGTTTCATCCTCCTCATATTTTTCACACATTTTGAAGCTCTTCATATTTTTCCCCTCTTTTCAGGCTCTTCATGTTTTTGAACACCGCTTAATGCTCCTCCTAATTTTCAGACCGTTTCATCCTCCTCATATTTTTCACACATTTTGAAGCTCTTCATATTTTTCCCCTCTTTTCAGGCTCTTCATGTTTTTCAACACCGCTTCATGCTCCTCCTAATTTTCAGACCGTTTCATCCTCCTCATATTTTTCACACATTTTGAAGCTCTTCATATATTTCACACCTTTTCAGGCTCTTCATGTTTTTCAACAACACTTCATGCTCCTCCTATTTTTCAGAACATTTCATGCTCATCGATTTTTGACACCTTTTGAAGCTCTTCATATATTTCACTCCTTTTGAAGCTCTTCATATTTTTCACACCTTTTGAAGCTCTTCATATTTTTCACACCTTTTCTGGCTCTTCATGTTTTTGAACACTACTTCATGCTCCTCCTATATTTCAGACCGTTTCATGCTCCTCATATTTTTGACAGCTTTTGAAGATTTTCATATTTTTCACACCTTTTCAGGCTCTTCATGTTTTTGAACACCGCTTCATGCTCCTCCTATTTTTCAGACCGTTTAATGCTCCTTATATTTTTGACACGTTTTGAAGCTCTTCATATTTTTCACACCTTTTCAGGCTCTTCACGTTTTTGAACACCGCTTCATGCTCCTCCTATTTTTCAGACCGTTTAATGCTCCTCATATTTTTGACAACTTTTGACGCTCTTCATATTTCCCTCACCTTTTCAGGCTCTTCATGTTTTTCATCATCGCTTCCTGCTCCTCCAGTTTTTCAGACCGTTTCATGCTCATGTCATTTTTGTCACATTTTGAAGCTCTTCATATTTTTCACACCTTTTGAAGCCCTTCATATTTTTCACGACTTTTGAAGCTCTTCATATTTTTCACACCTTTTCAGATTTTTCATGTTTTTCAACACCTCTTCATGCTCCTGCTATTTTTCAGACCGTTTCCTCCTCCTCATATTTTTGACACGTTTTGAGGCTCTTCATATTTTTCACAACTTTTCAGGCTCTTCATGTTTTTCAACACCGCTTCATGCTCCTCCTAATGTTCAGACCGTTTCATGTCCTCATGGTTTTCACACATTTTGAAGCTCTTCATATTTTTCACACCTTTTCAGGATCTTCATGTTTTTCAAAACAACTTCATGCATCTCCTATGTTTCGGTCCATATCATGCTCCTCATGTTTTTCACACATTTCAAAGCTCTTCATATTTTTCACACTTTTCAGGCTCTTCATATTTTTCAACACCACTTCATGCTCCTCCTATTTTTCTGACGGTTTCATGCTCCTCATATTTTTGACACCTTTAGAAGCTCTTCATATTTTTCACACCTTTTCAGGCTCTTCATGTTTTTCAACACCGCTTCATGCTCCTCCTATTTTTAATACCGTTTCATTCTCCTCATATTTTTGACTCCTTTTGAAGCTCTTCAAATATTTCACACCTGTTCAGGCTCTTCATTTTTTTAAACACCACTTCATGCTCCTATTTTTCAGACCGTTTCATGGTCATCTCATTTTGACACCTTTTGAAGCTCTTCATATTTTCACACCTTTTGAATCTCTTCATATTTTTCACACCTTTTCAGGCTCTTCATGATTTTCAACACCGCTTCATGCTCTTCCTATTTTTCAGAACGTTTCATGCTCATCTCATTTTTGACACCTTTTGAAGCTCTTCATATTATTCACACCTTTTCAGGCTCTTCATGTTTTTGAACACCGCTTCATGCACCTCCTATTTTTCAGACCTTTTCATGCTCCTCATATTTTTGACACTTTTTAAAGCTTTTCAAATTTTGCACACCTTTTCAGGCTCTTCATGTCTTTAAACACCACTTCATGCTCCTCCTTTTTTGCAGACCGTTTCATGCTCCTCATATTTTTGACATTTTTTGAAGCTCTTCATATTTCTCACACCTTTTCAGGTTCTTCATATTTTTCAACACCGCTTCAAGCTCCTCCTGTTTTTCAGACCGTTTCATGCTCATCTCATTTTTGAAACCTTTTGAAGCTCTTCATATTTTTCACATCTTTTGAAGCTCTTCATAATTTTCACACCTTTTCTGGCTCTTCATGTTTTTGAACACTACTTTATGCTCCTCCTATATTTCAGACCGTTTCATGCTCCTCATATTTTTGACACCTTTTGAAGCTCTTCATATTTTTCACACCTTTTGAAGCTCTTCATATTTTTCACACCTTTTCTGGCTCTTCATGTTTTTGAACACTACTTCATGCTCCTCCTATATTTCAGACCGTTTCAAGCTCCTCATGTTTTTGACAGCTTTTGTGGCTTTTCAAATTTTCACACCTTTTCAGGCTCTTCATGTTTTTGAACACCGGTTCATGTTCCTCCTATTTTTCAGACCGTTTAATGCTCCTTATGTTTTTGACACGTTTTCAAGTTCTTCATATTTTTCACACCTTTTCAGGCTCTTCACGTTTTTGAACACCGCTTCATGCTCCTCCTATTTTTCAGACCGTTTAATGCTCCTCATATTTTTGACAACTTTTGACGCTCTTCATATTTCCCTCACCTTTTCAGGATCTTCATGTTTTTCATCATTGCTTCCTGCTCCTCCAATTTTTCAGACCGTTTCATGCTCATGTCATTTTTGTCACATTTTGAAGCTCTTCATATTTTTCACACCTTTTGAAGCCCTTCATATTTTTCACGACTTTTGAAGCTCTTCATATTTTTCACACCTTTTCAGGTTCTTCATGTTTTTCAACACCTCTTCATGCTCCTGCTATTTTTCAGACCGTTTCCTCCTCCTCATATTTTTGACACGTTTTGAGGCTCTTCATATTTTTCACACCTTTTCAGGCTCTTCATGTTTTTCAACACCGCTTCATGCTCCTCCTATTTTTCAGACCGTTTCATGGTCCTCATGGTTTTCACACATTTTGAAGCTCTTCATATTTTTCACACCTTTTCAGGATCTTCATGTTTTTCAAAACAACTTCATGCATCTCCTATTTTTCGGTCCATATCATGCTCGTCATGTTTTTCACACATTTCAAAACTCTTCATATTTTTCACACTTTTCAGGCTCTTCATATTTTTCAACACCACTTCATGCTCCTCCTATTTTTCAGACGGTTTCATACTCCTCATATTTTTGACTCCTTTTGAAGCTCTTCAAATATTTCACACCTTGTCAGGCTTTTCATGGTTTTCAACACCGCTTCATGCTCCTCCTATTTTTAAGACCGTTTCATTCACCTCATATTTTTGACTCCTTTTGAAGCTCTTCAAATATTTCACACCTTTTCTGGCTCTTCATTTTTTTCAACACCACTTCATGCTCCTATTTTTCAGACCGTTTCATGGTCATCTCATTTTGACACTTTTTGAAGCTCTTCATATTTTCACACCTTTTGAAGCTCTTCATATTTTTCACAGCTTTTCAGGCTCTTCATGTTTTTAAACACCACTTCATACTCCTCCGCTTTTTCAGACCGTTTCATGCTCCTCATAATTTTGACACCTTTTGAAGCTCTTTATATATTTCACACCTTTTCAGGATCTTCATGTTTTTCAACACCACTTCATGCTCCTCCTATTTTTCAGACCGTTTCATTGTTCTCATATTTTTGATACCTTTTGAAGCTCTTCATATATTTCACAGCTTTTCAGGCACTTCATGTTTTTCAACACCGCTTCATGCTCCTTCTATTTTTCAGAGAGTTTCATGCTCCTCATGTATTTCACACCTTTTTAAGCTCTTTATATTTTTCACACCTTTTCAGGCTCTTCATGTTTTTGAACACCTTTTCATGCTCCTCCTATTTTTCAGACCGTTTCATGCTCCTCATATTTTTGACACCTTTTGAAGCTCTTCATATTTTTCACACCTTTTGAAGCTCTTCATATTTGTCACACCTTTTCAGGCTCTTCATGTTTTTGAGCACTACTTCATGCTCCTCCTATTTTTCAGACCGTTTCATGCTCCTCATATTTTTGACAGCTTTGGAAGCTTTTCATATTTTTCACACCTTTTCAGGCTCTTCATGTTTTTGAACACCGCTTCATGCTCGTCCTATTTTTCAGACCGTTTAATGCTCCTTATATTTTTGACACGTTTTGAAGCTCTTCATATTTTTCACACCTTTTCAGGCTCTTCATGTTTTTGAACACCGCTTCATGCCCCTTTTATTTTTCAGACCGTTTAAAGCTCCTCATATTTTTGACACCTTTTGAAGCTCTTCATATTTCTCTCACCTTTTCAGGCTCTTCATGTTTTTCATCATCGCTTCATGCTCCTCCAGTTTTTCAGACCGTTTCATGCTCATGTCATTTTTGACACATTTTGAAGCTCTTCATATTTTTCACACCTTTTGAAGCCCTTCATTTTTTTCACACCTTTTGAAACTCTTCATATTTTTCACACCTTTTCAGCCTCTTCATGTTTTTCAACACCGCTTCATGCTCCTGCTATTTTCCAGACCGTTTCATACTCCTCATATTTTTGACACGTTTTGAGGCTCTTCATATTTTTCACACCTTTTCAGGCTCTTCATGTTTTTGAACACCGTTTCATGATCCTCCTATTTTTAAGACCTTTTCAGGCTCCTCATGTTTTTCACACCTTTTGAAGCTCTTCATATTTTTCACACCTTTTCAGGATGTTCATGTTTTTCAAAACAACTTCATGCATCTCCTATTTTTCGGACCGTATCATGCTCCTCATGTTTTTCACACATTTCGAAGCTCTTCATATTTTTCACACTTTTCAGGCTCTTCATATTTTTCAACACCACTTCATGTTCCTCCTATTTTTCAGACGGTTTCATGCTCCTCATATTTTTGACACCTTTAGAAGCTCTTCATATTTTTCACACCTTTTCAGGCTCTTCATGTTTTTCAACACCGTTTCATGCTCCTCCTATTTTTAAGACCGTTTCATTCTCCTCATATTTTTGACTCCTTTTGAAGCTCTTCAAATATTTCTCACCTTTTCAGGCTCTTCATGATATTCAACACCGCTTTATGCTCTTCCTATTTTTCAGACCGTTTCATGCTCATCTCATTTTTGACACCTTTTGAAGCTCTTCATATTATTCACGCCTTTTAAGGCTCTTCATGTTTTTGAAGACCGCTTCATGCTCCTCCTATTTTTCAGACCATTTCCTGCTCCTCATATTTTTGACACCTTTTGAAGCTTTTCAAATTTTGCACACCTTTTCATGCTCTTCATGTCTTTAAACACCACTTCATGCTCCTCCTTTTTTGCAGACCGTTTCATGCTCCTCATATTTTTGACATTTTTTGAAGCTCTTCATATTTCTCACACCTTTTCAGGTTCTTCATATTTTTCAACACCGCTTCAAGCTCCTCCTCTTTTTCAGACCTTTTCATGCTCATCTCATTTTTGAAACCTTTTGAAGCTCTTCATAATTTTCACAACTTTTCAGGCTCTTAATGTTTTTCAACACCGCTTCATGGTCCTCCTATTTTTCAGACCGTTTCATGGTCCTCATATTTTTGACACTTTTCGTGCTCTTCATATTTTTCACACTTTTTCAGGCTCTTCATATTTTTGAACACCGCATCATGCTCCTCCTAATTTTCAGGCCTTTTCATTCTCCTCATATTTTTTACACCTCTTGAAGCTCTTCATATTTTTCACACGTTTTCAGGCTCCTCAAGTTTTTCAACACTGCTTCAAGCTCCTCCTATTTTTCTGACCGTTTTATGCTCCTATGTATTTTACAACTTTTGAAGCTCTTCATATTTTTCACACCTTTTCAGTCTCTTCATGGTTTTGAACACCGTTTCATGCTCCTCCTACTTTTCAGACCGTTTCATGCCCCTCATATTTTTGACAACTTTTGAAGCTAATCATATTTTTCACACCTTTTCAGGCTCTACATGTTTTTCAACACCGCTTCAAGCTTCTCCTATTTTTCTGACCGTTTTATGCTCCTCATGTATTTCACAACTTTTGAAGCTTTTCATAATTTTCACACCTTTTCAGGCTCTTCATGTTTGTGAACATGGTTTCATGCTCCTCCTATTTTTCAGACCGTTTCATGCTCCTCATATTTTTGACACCTTTTGAAGCGCTTCATATTTTTCACACCTTTTCACGCTTTTCATGTTTTTGAACACCGTTTCATGCTCCTCCTATTTTTCAGCCCGTTTCATGCTCCTCATATTTTTGACACATTTTGAAGCTCTTCATATTTTTCACACCTTTTCAGGCTCTTCATGTTTTTGAACACCGCTTCATACTCCTCCAATTTTTCAGACCGTTTAATGCTCCTCATGTATTTCACACCTTTTGAAGCTCTTCATATTTTTCACAGCTTTTCAGGCTCTTCATGTTTTTAAACACCACTTCATGCTCCTCCTATTTTTCAGTCCGATTAATGCTCCTCATAATTTTGACACCTTTTGAAGCTCTTCATATTTTTCACACCTTTTCAGGCTCTTCATGTTTTTGAACACCGCTTCAAGCTCCTCCTGTTTTTCAGACCGTGTCATGCTCCTCTCATTTCTGAAACCTTTTGAAGCTCTTCATATATTTCACACATTTTGAAGCCCTTCATTTTTTTCACACCTTTTGAAACTCTTCATATTTTTCACACCTTTTCAGCCTCTTCATGTTTTTCAACACCGCTTCATGCTCCTGCTATTTTCCAGACCGTTTCATACTCCTCATATTTTTGACACGTTTTGAGGCTCTTCATATTTTTCACACCTTTTCAGGCTCTTCATGTTTTTAAACACCACTTCATGCTCCTCCTATTTTTCAGTCCGATTAATGCTCCTCATAATTTTGACACCTTTTGAAGCTCTTCATATTTTTCACACCTTTTCAGGCTCTTCATGTTTTTGAACACCGCTTCAAGCTCCTCCTGTTTTTCAGACCGTGTCATGCTCCTCTCATTTCTGAAACCTTTTGAAGCTCTTCATATTTTTCACACCTTTTGAAGCCCTTCATTTTTTTCACACCTTTTGAAACTCTTCATATTTTTCACACCTTTTCAGCCTCTTCATGTTTTTCAACACCGCTTCATGCTCCTGCTATTTTCCAGACCGTTTCATACTCCTCATATTTTTGACACGTTTTGAGGCTCTTCATATTTTTCACACCTTTTCAGGCTCTTCATGTTTTTGAACACCGTTTCATGATCCTCCTATTTTTAAGACCTTTTCAGGCTCCTCATGTTTTTCACACCTTTTGAAGCTCTTCATATTTTTCACACCTTTTCAGGATGTTCATGTTTTTCCAAACAACTTCATGCATCTCCTATTTTTCGGAACGTATCATGCTCCTCATGTTTTTCACACATTTCGAAGCTCTTCATAATTTTCTCACTTTTCAGGCTCTTCATATTTTTCAACACCACTTCATGTTCCTCCTATTTTTCAGACGGTTTCATGCTCCTCATATTTTTGACACCTTTAGAAGCTCTTCATATTTTTCACACCTTTTCAGGCTCTTCATGTTTTTCAACACCGTTTCATGCTCCTCCTATTTTTAAGACCGTTTCATTCTCCTCATATTTTTGACTCCTTTTGAAGCTCTTCAAATATTTCTCACCTTTTCAGGCTCTTCATGATATTCAACACCGCTTTATGCTCTTCCTATTTTTCAGACCGTTTCATGCTCATCTCATTTTTGACACCTTTTGAAGCTCTTCATATTATTCACGCCTTTTAAGGCTCTTCATGTTTTTGAAGACCGCTTCATGCTCCTCCTATTTTTCAGACCATTTCCTGCTCCTCATATTTTTGACACCTTTTGAAGCTTTTCAAATTTTGCACACCTTTTCATGCTCTTCATGTCTTTAAACACCACTTCATGCTCCTCCTTTTTTGCAGACCGTTTCATGCTCCTCATATTTTTGACATTTTTTGAAGCTCTTCATATTTCTCACACCTTTTCAGGTTCTTCATATTTTTCAACACCGCTTCAAGCTCCTCCTCTTTTTCAGACCTTTTCATGCTCATCTCATTTTTGAAACCTTTTGAAGCTCTTCATAATTTTCACAACTTTTCAGGCTCTTAATGTTTTTCAACACCGCTTCATGGTCCTCCTATTTTTCAGACCGTTTCATGGTCCTCATATTTTTGACACTTTTCGTGCTCTTCATATTTTTCACACTTTTTCAGGCTCTTCATATTTTTGAACACCGCATCATGCTCCTCCTAATTTTCAGGCCTTTTCATTCTCCTCATATTTTTTACACCTCTTGAAGCTCTTCATATTTTTCACACGTTTTCAGGCTCCTCAAGTTTTTCAACACTGCTTCAAGCTCCTCCTATTTTTCTGACCGTTTTATGCTCCTATGTATTTTACAACTTTTGAAGCTCTTCATATTTTTCACACCTTTTCAGTCTCTTCATGGTTTTGAACACCGTTTCATGCTCCTCCTATTTTTCAGACCGTTTCATGCCCCTCATATTTTTGACAACTTTTGAAGCTAATCATATTTTTCACACCTTTTCAGGCTCTACATGTTTTTCAACACCGCTTCAAGCTTCTCCTATTTTTCTGACCGTTTTATGCTCCTCATGTATTTCACAACTTTTGAAGCTTTTCATAATTTTCACACCTTTTCAGGCTCTTCATGTTTGTGAACATGGTTTCATGCTCCTCCTATTTTTCAGACCGTTTCATGCTCCTCATATTTTTGACACCTTTTGAAGCGCTTCATATTTTTCACACCTTTTCACGCTTTTCATGTTTTTGAACACCGTTTCATGCTCCTCCTATTTTTCAGCCCGTTTCATGCTCCTCATATTTTTGACACATTTTGAAGCTCTTCATATTTTTCACACCTTTTCAGGCTCTTCATGTTTTTGAACACCGCTTCATACTCCTCCAATTTTTCAGACCGTTTAATGCTCCTCATGTATTTCACACCTTTTGAAGCTCTTCATATTTTTCACAGCTTTTCAGGCTCTTCATGTTTTTAAACACCACTTCATGCTCCTCCTATTTTTCAGTCCGATTAATGCTCCTCATAATTTTGACACCTTTTGAAGCTCTTCATATTTTTCACACCTTTTCAGGCTCTTCATGTTTTTGAACACCGCTTCAAGCTCCTCCTGTTTTTCAGACCGTGTCATGCTCCTCTCATTTCTGAAACCTTTTGAAGCTCTTCATATATTTCACACATTTTCAGGCTCTTAATGATTTTCAATAACGCTTCATGCTCCTCCTATTTTTCAGACCGTTTCATGCGCCTCATATTTCTGAAAGCTTTTGAAGCTCTTCATATTTTTCACACCTTTTCAGGCTCTTCATGTTTTTTAACGCCGCTTCATGCTCCTCCTGTTTTTCAGACCCTTCATGCTCCTCATATTTTTCACACCTTTTGAAGCTCTTCATATTTTTCACACCGTTTCAGTCTCTTCATGTTTTTGAACACAGCTTCATGCTCCTCGTATTTTTCAGACCGTTTCATGCTCCTCATATTTTTGACACCTTTTGAACCTCTTCATTTTTTTCACACCATTTCAGGATCTTCATGTTTTTCAACACCACTTCAAGCTCCTCCTATTTTTCAGACCGTTTCATGCTCCTCATATTTTTCACACCTTTTGAAGCTCTTCATATTTTTCACAACTTTTCAGGCTCTTCATGTTTTTCAACACCCCTTCATGCTCCTCCTATTTTTCAGACCGTTTCATGCTCCTCATATTTTTGACACCTTTTGAAGCTCTACATATTTTTCACATCTTTACAGGCTCTTGATGTTTTTCAACACCACTACATGCTCCTCCTATATTTCAGACCGTTTCATGCTCATCTCTTTTCTGACACATTTTGAAGCTCTTCATATTTTTCACACCTTTTGAATCTCTTCAAGTTTTTCAACACCACTACATGCTCCTCCTATATTTCAGACCGTTTCATGCTCATCTCTTTTCTGACACATTTTGAAGCTCTTCATATTTTTCACACCTTTTGAATCTCTTCATGTTTTCAACACAGCTTCATGCTCCTCCTATTTTTCAGAACGTTCATGCCCCTCATATTTTTGAAACATTTTGAAGCTCTTCCTAATTTTCACACCTTTTCAGGCTCTTTATGTTTTTCACGGCCGCTTCATGCTCCTCCTGTTTTTCAGACCTTTCATGCTCCTCATATTTTTCACAGCTTTTCAGGCTCTTCATGTTTTTAAACACCGCTTCATGCTCCTCCTATTTTTCAGACAGTTTCATGCTCCTCCTATTTTTCAGACTGTTTCATGCACCTCTTATTTTGACATCTTTTGAAACTCTTCATATTTTCCACACGTTTTCAGGCTCTTCTTGTTTTTGATCACCGTTTCATGCTCCTCCTATTTTTCAGACAGTTTCATGCCACTTCTATTTTTCAGTCTGTTACATGCACATCTCATTTTTTTCAGCTTTTGAAGCTCTTCATATTTTACCACCTTGTCAGGCTCTTCATGTTTTTGAACACTTCTTCATGCACCTCCTATTTTTCAGACCGTTTCATGCTCTTCTCATTTTTGACACCTTTTAAGCTCCTCATATTTTTGACACCTTTAGAAGCTTTTCATATTTTTCACAACTTTTCAGACTCTTCATGTTTTTCAACACCGTTTCATGCTCCTCCTACTTTTCAGACCGTTTCGTGCACCTCATATATTTCACACCTTTTGAAGCTCTACATATTTTTCAAACCTTTTCAGGCTCTTCAAGTTTTTGACCACCGCTTCATGCTGCTCCATTTTTCAGACCGTTTCATGCTACTCATATTTTTGACACCTTTTGAAGCTCTTCATATTTTTCACACCTTTTCAGGCTCTTCATGTTTTTGACACCTTTTGAAGCTCTTCATATTTTTCACACCTTTTCAGGCTCCTCATCTTTTTCAAAACCGCTTCATGCTCCTCCTATTTTTCAGATTATTTCACGCTCCTCATATTTTTGACACGTTTTGAAGCTCTTCATATTTTTCACACGTTTGCAGGCTCTGCATCTTTTTCAACACAGCTTCATGCTCCTCCTATTTTTCAGACCGTTTCATGCTCCGCATATTTTTCTCACATTTTGAAGCTCTTCATATTTTTCACACCTCTCCAGGCTCTACATGTATTTGAACACAGCTTCATGCTCCTAATATTTTTCAGATCGTTTCATGCTCCTCATATTTTTCACCCCTTTAGAAGCTCTTCATATTTTTCACCCCTTTTCAGGCTCTTCATGTTTTGAACACCGCTTCATGCTCTTCCTATTTTTCAGACTGTATCATGCTCCTCATATTTTTGACACCTTTTGAAGCTCTTCATATTTTTCACACCTTTTCAGGCTCTTCATGTTTTTCAACACCATTTCATGCTCCTCCTATTTTTCAGACGGTTTCATGCTCCTCCTATTTTTCAGACCGTTTCATGCTCCTCCTATTTTTCAGAACGTTTCATGCTCCTCATATTTTTCACACCTTTGAGGCTCTTCATGTTTTTCAACACCATTTCATGCTCCTCCTATTTTTCAGACAGTTTCATGCTCCTCCTATTTTTGAGACCGTTTCAGGCTCCTCATATTTTGACACGTTTTGAGGCTCTTCATATTTTTCACACCTTTTCAGACTCTTCATGTTTTTCAACACAGCTTCATGCTCCTCCTATTTTTCAGACCGTTTCATGCTCGTCATATTTTTGACACGTTTTGAGGCTCTTCATATTTTTCCAACTTTTCCAGGCTCTTCATGTTTTTGAACACCGTTTCATGCTCTTCCTATTTTTCAGACCGGTTCATGCTCCTCATATTTTTGACAGCTTTTGAAGCTCTTCGTATTTTTCACACGTTTCCTCGCTCTCCATGTTTTTGATCACCGCTTCATGCTCCTCCTATTTTTGAGACCGTTTCAATCTCCTCATATTTTGACACCGTTTGAAGTTCTTCATATTTTTCACACCTTTTCAGGCTCTTCATGTTTTTTAATGCCGCTTCATGCTCCTCCTGTTTTTCAGACCGTTCATGCTTCTCATATTTTTGAAACCTTTTGAAGCTCTTCATATTTTTCACACCTTTTCAGGCTCTTCAGGTTTTTGAACACCGTTTCATGATCCTCCTATTTCTCAGACCGTTTGAAGCTCTTCATATTTTTGTCATCTTTACAAGCTCTTCATGTTTTTAAACACCGCTTCATGCTCCTCCTATTTATCAGACATTTTCATGCTCCTCATATTTTTCACTTCTTTTGAAGCTCTTCATATTTTTCACACCTTTCCAGGCTCTTCATGTTTTTGAACACCGATTCAGGCTCCTCCAATTTTTCAGACTGTTTCATGCTGCTCATATTTTTGACAACTTTTGAAGCTCTTCATATTTTTCACACGTTTTCAGGCT